>NW_028324307.1:5310000-5540000 GCF_058129835.1 Hydra viridissima | reverse complement strand
TCCTGCTTTTGGGTTGCATTTGCTTAGCATTTAAAGCATGTTTTCACCGCATGCTGACAGTTATTTTGGGTGCCCAATATATAAAAAAAAATTTTATTGTTGTACAAACGCTGAATTCAGAAATATTTAAATGTCTGCCGATTTGTCAATTGCTCATTTTCATTTTATGCATGCCATTTCAAGCCAACCAGCTCTTTGATGCAATTGCCATTTGATTTTCAATAAGACAGCTCATTTACCCATTAAAAATATTTTTTTGAAAAAGTTTTTTCAGTTGAAAGTTGCTGAAGGTTGAATCAAATAGTAGACGCAGTCTTTAAGCAAAATAAAAGAATAATGATGAAGATACTCTTAATGCTAGCATGCTGCTGAGAGAAAAAAATGCTAAAGACTCCAGTCTAACAAATAGCAAGATTTACCAGTTTTCTTATCAAAGTGCGTTTAAATTTTATTTTAAAAAATTGAAAAGGCTTAATTGCTCTGTTAATTTTCTAATCACTCTCCACATCCTTTATAATATTGTTACAATTTTTTTTTCTAAATTGTTAGAAAAAAAATTGTATTTGTAATAAAAAAAAAAAAAAAACTGTTTTTTCTAAACCATTAGTATAAATAAATATAAAAAGGCAGATTACAATTCATCAATTTATTGGGTTATATTTCTCAAAAAAAAATTAATATTATATTTGTTTAAAAACAAGTGGATTTAAACATTCTGTATAAGGGTTATATATATAAATTATATGTGTGTATATGTATATGTATAAAAATTTATACACACACATAATTTATTATTTAACCAATTTATTGTATAAACAATATATTAGTATTTATAAGTATTTAAACAATTACACTAAACAATAGTTGAAAGAAGAACTGATTTTTTCAACAGATTTGCTGATCACTTCAATGAATTAAAATACTTATGTGTTGAAAGTTAAAACGTTTTATTGTTATTTCACTTCACATTTTACTGTTATTTCACTTCACATTTTACTGTTATTTCACTTCACATTTTACTATTATTTCACTTCACATTTTACTGTTATTTCACTTCACATTTTACTGTTATTTCACTTCAGAAGAAACAACAAAAAAAATTAAATTGAAAGAAAAATCTTTTTCAGACGACTTTTATTTAGCTTAATTAAAACATGAAATTTTCATCTTTAAAAAATTGTTCTGGTTAAAAAAAAAATGGCTAAAAAGAAATCTTATTCTATATGATAAACATTAATAATTGCTATACTTATATATTTTAAGAATTTAAAGTAATAGCTATACTTCTGTATTTTAATAATTTTACTTTAAGGCAACTATAATTTCTACAAAATTATATCATCATAATTACTTACCTAGGTGTATTGGGCTTAGAAAGTTTGAAAAAACTATAAAGGGACCTCCTTTTGCATAAGGTGTGACAACACCAATAGGTAAATGATCATTAACTGCATTCTCAGACATTAAAGCCTCAATGTAGTATTTATAATTTTCCTTTAAAAAAACCATCACTGAAATTTGACTTGCACTCCTAATAAAATAGAATAATTTAAATCTTTTAAAAATGAGGCTAAATGAAATCAATTTTTCAGAACAAACTTTATACTTAAGTATGAAAAAAATAAACTACGGTTAACTATTAATCCTATAATCTAAAAAACTCACTTGTTAAATTGCATATAATTTGAGGAAGAAGTTTGATTAATAATCAATCTTTTATTGTTTGGATCAGAATCATTGCTTATATACAACTCACAAAAATCATCACATGAGCTGTAAAAAGTATAATTGCCAGTTTGTGGAGCAAAAAACCAACCACGAATTCTTTGTCCATAATAATCACCAATGTTTTGTGGTGCATTAAACATATCAATAATTCCATAACTGTCAGGTGTAAGAGGGTATTTAGGGTTTTTCTTTAAAGCATCAATGGTGAAAATACTTTTATCATTATTGTAGTAAACTTCTCGTAATAATCCAGGAGAGACTGTACAGTAAAAAAAAAAAACATTTTTAAGTGTTTCCAAGAGAGACATTGTGTAAGACTAAATTATTTATTAACTAAATACTTTTAGTTTTTTTTTTTTTACTCTAAACCCATTTTAAAAAATATAGTTTGATTATATAATGTACTCCCTCTGTTCCACAATAGTTGTCACATTTATAGCTAATAAAACGTTAATTTAAAGTGTATAACTGACAGCACTTTTAATCATCATATTTTGAATTTCTTCTTTGCTGATCTGTTCCATAACTTTCGATACCAGAGCTCCCTTTAGACATTTATTAGAGTTCCTTTTGGCACTTTTGGAAAATAATTAGAATGGTACAAATTTAGCAAATCTTTAAAAAAATTACTCAAATAGCATACATTTTTCAAAATTTGGACAAAAAGTATCCAAATGTGACAACTATTGTGGAACAAAGGTTGCATAAAAATTAAAAGGTTAATTAGCAAACTCTTACATCAGTTATCAGTCTTCAAAAAAAAAAAAGAAACACTCTTATCAAAATTTAAAACATTTTAAAACAAAGTTTACTATAAATCAATACATTTATACCATATGCCAATGATTTACTGATGATGACTAGATTTCTGATGAACCCACTGTGAGCAGCATACCAAGGATCACTAGCATATACTTTTACATTTGATAGTTTCACTGGTGTCTTGTTCACAACTGAGTAAACAATGGATCCATTCACATATATGCAATATATGTAGCTTTGATCAACTAACTGTTGTGATATTTTTATTGAAGACCATTGTTTTATGGTAATAGGTGCAGTTGTAAAAACACTGTTGGAATCATTATTTATTGCTGATGCAATATGAAGAATACTTGTACTTGGGTTAAAAAAAACAGCTGGATTTCTGTCCCCATACTGCTCCATATTTCCACCAATTGTTAAATGAATCACATTTACCCAGTAATTAAATATACTTGTTGGATACACATCAAATGATACTGTGTATTCTTTACCAAGCTCCTTCAATGTTGCTACAGTTGTATTTTGGAGTAAAGGTATTTTAAAATTTATGAACACAGACTCTTGTACAGTTTCAATGCCATCTACCAAAAAAAAAAAACTTTATCATATATACTCATTGTATTTTAAGACCAAGTAAGTATTTGTAATAATCTATATTTTGTAATATTCTGACAAACAAAAATGTATATTGATTGATATGAATTGATTCTAAAAACACATTTGCAACTTTTAGGAGAAAAAAAGTTTTTTGAATAAAATATTCCTTTATTGGTACAATAAAGAAAATAGAAGAAGAGTTACTTCAATATTTAATCATTTTTTCTTCATAAGATAATTTAATTAAACTTATGCATTCTTTAACTGACTAAAATGCTTGTTTCTAATTAAAAGAAATAAGTTCAAATTTTTACTAGTTTTGATACCAAAAATGTCCTCTATCAAAAGCTTATTTATATTGGTAGATAAATCCTTTTCCAGACTTTTTCCAACATAATTAATAAAAGAGGTTGCTTACTTCTACAGTTATAACTCCACCTTTGCTACCATAATAAGCATTATCAAAATTTTGTTCTATCTTTACTTGCACTTCTGCTTCCTTTTTTTTTTTTAATGCGCAAATAAACAAAATACCATTGTATCTTACAACACGAATCTAAGTAATGTTAAAAGAAAAGAAAATTTCAGAGTACACAGCAAAAGCCCTTCACTTCAGGTACACACCAAAGTCCTTCACTTCAGGTATACAGCAAGGTCCTTCACTTCAGGTACACACCAGAGTACACAACAAAGCCCTTCACTTCAGGTATACAGCACGGTCCTTCACATTGGACTTCTTTTTATCAAAAATTAAATTCTATGAAAATCTATATATATCAAAAAAAATATTTTCCTCAAATAGTTTTTGATATGTAATAATAACTTCTGTGTATTGCTAATGACAGTGTATGTTTTGTATGCTTTTCATTATTAGAATGTTATTATTAGCTTAAGTTCTAAAAAAACATTAAAAAGACAAGTATTCCTTGTATGAGGAAGAACAGGGGTGTTAGCCATTATTAAACCTCCAACTAGTAGATGTACTTCAAGATATTAACATTACAGGCTTCTCATAAAATAGAAGGAAAATTCAAGTTTTTTATCCAGTGATGTGAGTTCATATTCTCTGAAGGATAAATTTCAAGCAACCTGTACAAAATAAAGTGGATGCTTAAATGAGAAGTATTTTTGTGTTCTTAACCAAGTGAAGAAAATCTGGTTGAAGGTTGATAAGTTATTTGATATTGCTCATTAGGACTATGACAAGCACATTATGAAAAATAGCATCAAATATATGCCAGCATGACACTAAGCCTAGTTTCTCTGCAAGATTAAGAGTGCAAACATATTCTTGGAATAAGTTTAAAGCAAGACATAATAAACTTCAAAAGAGAATGAGAATAGGAGGAAAAAGAAAAGAGGAGGTCCAGAAAAATGGAGAAAAAAAAAGAATGGAGAAGATAAGCTACATTAATGCTAATACTGCAAACACTGGAACAAAAGAAAAGCTATGGAATGCTAAGCTTGCAGGCATCATATGTATGAGCTTCAAATCAAGGTATCAAATATAAATTACTTCTGTAAATATCTTATGCAATTAAAATTAAAAACAAACTTTGTCAAGACTTTTAAAACTATTTTCAGCATTTTTCCGATGCTATTACTGGAAAGACAAAAAGATTAGGTCTGACTAACCAATTGGTTGAGAAATTGAAATAGTTGACGTGAAATACTAAGGTAGGGCACATAGCTTAAGAGATATAAAGGATACCCAATGTTATAGCCTAGACAATTCATTATCTAACATTTGACCTTTTACTTCTACAAATTTCATTCTTTGCACCTGATTTAGTGTCTGTTATGTAGGCAGTATTCTATAAAACTTGGTTTGTTAAAGCCTCCTTGACTTTTAGTGCTCCATTTTAGAACTTACAAGTAATTAATGATATAATTCAATACATATATAGCAGCCATAACTCTGTTAAAGCATGTTTCTGTACTATGTGGAATCATTTCTAGAATCTAACTAAAAGATTTTTTTACTAAATAGCAGTAATAGTTCTGCTTTTTTATCTCTTAGTTTAGATTTTTGTTTATCAAAAATTTTTTTTTTCAAACTATAGTTATAATTATACTTATAGTCAGCCTGGTTTAAAAAACAAAGGTGTTCAAAATTTACTATAATTTTTTAAAAACCTTTACATAGAAATCAGTTTTTACATGCTTTGATAAACTTCTTTTTGTTCGTTTTTCTAAAAAAATATTTTAATAAGCAAATAAAAATCTAGAATATTTTGATGCAAAAAGTAAAAAAAAAATAATTTTTTTTTTACCTTAAAAGCTAGATAACATTTATAAATGATTCAAATATATGAGATGCTAAAGTACTTGTCATTGATAATTAAATTACTTTTGTCATATTAAATATTATTTTAAATCAAAATTATTACTAAATTTTCAGTAATAAGTATGCACTAAATAGCAGGAAAAAACTATTTTAGTTAATAGCTTTAGAATGCCAAAAAACTCCAACTTAAAATTGTTTAAATTAGTTCTTCAAGGATCATGCCATTTAATTAGTATTTGAAGTTATTATAGCATTATGATTGGTGCAGCAGTAATTTTTTGGTGTGTGTCACTGGGCTGCATGCAGACCAAGAAGTACCAGGATAGCTGGGCAGTGCATGCAACAGTCATGGATCCCTCCAACAGTGTATGGTCCTTAAATAACTTAAATGAAAGCTTTAACATACATTGCAAGGCTCAGAAAACCAGGAAATATCTTTTTATATATTCAAATGTATAATGAAATGGATTAGAAAAATCACTACTTAAAATTCGATTACTTTGTTGGTAATAGTGTTCTTATGACATTTGACAAAGTTTAACTATTTTTTTTAGACTATGGAACCAAGGACTGAGAACATTATTAGTCATTAGAACATTATAAGTAAAGTTATGCAGATCTATGAAAAATAGTGCAGTTTTTTCCTTTCACAAATGCTATACTAAATTACTTGTTCTCAAGGACTCATTAATTCAAAGTTTTTGAATTTAGAATAAATATTCATCACTTGTTTGATAAGACATTTTGATTCTGGATTTTTCACCAAATATGAAGAATGCGCTTTAATTCAAAATCTTTTGCAAAACATTTTTTAAGATTAGATTATATCAAAAAGAAAATGGAAATCAAATTTTGAAATGTCTTCACAAAATCACACTGTGGTTTCCAAGAAAAAAGGCATAGCTTGATGCAACCAATATCATCGAAGAAAAAGAATCCAAATAGACATTTTGAAGCACACTTAAGGGAACTGTGAGGAGGGAAAATTAGAAAATTACTAAACATCAAGTTTTTACCTGACTCAAACATATAACATTCAATCAAAGAAAAGAGAGAGTCAACCAAAATACCAGATGGACACACATGCTCAATTACATGAAAAATATATAAATTCCACCATTAATGTTTAAAACTGTTTTCACAAACACAACTAAAAATACAATGATATGAGTTTAATTAGCAAAGTTCTCGAAAGTTCTGTGACCATTCTGAGACAAAGACAACTAGATAAAAAAAACTAATAAAACCTGCTTTAAAGAATCATGACTCTTTATTTTTTAAGCCAGGCTGAATGTAACAAAAACAAAAGTAAAACTTGAAGAAAAAAAAACTATTGTCTGTACAAGAATTCAAAATAACATCTGCAGACAGATAGAAAAGGAATGATTGAGAAAATCTTACAGTTTTTTTTCAAGATTTTATGAAGAGTTTTATTTTAGAGAGTTTTGAAGATATGTTAAGAAGCTTTAACATACATTGCAAGGCTCAGAAAACCAGGAAATATCTTTTTATATATTCAAATGTATAATAAAATGGATTAGAAAAAATGACTACTTAAAATTAGATTATTTTGTTGTCAATGTATTGTTCTTATGACATTCAGGGTTGCCACTGTTGCTTAGGAACAAAATTCCCTGATTTTCCTTGATTTTTTTGCTGAACTTATTTATGGTTATTTTCACCTAATATTTCCAGTATTCAAATAACCAAACTTAGGATTAAAACTACCCCATTAACCCCTAGAGAGGCTACTTTTACCTGTAAAAAACAGATAGTCTACACCCCATGTATGAGTAATATCTGGATAATGCAGTATTTCTGTTTTATATAGAAAATCAATCAGTTTATTTGAAAACAAAAATAAATAATCAAAAACTTGAAACAAGTAATCAACAAATGAAATCAGACTTTGAAATAAATATAAACTAATTCCAATTTAATAAACTTAAAAGAATAAATAACATTCAAAATATTTTCAATAATGAGCAAAGCATTAAAAATTCAAGGACAAATTAATTAAGAGACTAACAAAAACTCAATGAGTTATTATTATTATCAATTTAACAATATTATCATTTTAATATATGTTAATATTGCTTTACTTAATAGGAGAGACAGGGGCTAGTTAGCTACAGTTTTAGTTTTTGAGCTCTGTGCATTTCTGGGTGAACATTTTTGAGGATATAAAATTTCACTTCAAAAAAATAAGAATTTGGCAAGCATGTTCAAGTGTCAAACATTTAATAAAAAAATATTTGGTGGCCTCCAAAAAAAGAAAAAAAAGGGCCTCCGAAAAAGAAAAAAACCCCTGGCTGGGGTAAGTTGCCTATACCCTCGGGATAAGTTGGCACACCATATGAAAAGAGACAAGTTTAGCAACATTAGGCATATATTTCAAGCGCACCTTTTTTATGAAAACTCTTGATAATTTTTATCCAACAATATTTTTTGACATTAACTTTTATTGCCCTTAAGTCGATCGAATAGACTTTCCTTCTATGAAAAAAGCATCAACAGCACTTTTTGTAAAATTTTTAGAATTTACAGGCCTGTCTACTTTTCTTTTGTAATTTCTCATGTCTGTAGATCTGTAGTGTTATATAACTTAAGTGAATTTACAGCCAATGCAAAAAGTTGCAAGTTGACACATGTTGCCAACTAGCCCTGCAATCATTGTGCCAACTAACCCCAAAAACTTTTTGCTCACTAAATGGCTTATAAATCCCCAAAAATGCGAAATATTGAGAAAAAAAAAAGTGACTGGTTAGAGTGAACCATACAACACTTACATCTATTCGAGTTTACTTGTAGCTAATGTTATTGGTTTTTAAAATTGAAAAAGTAATTACAAAAGTTACATAATTAGTAAAAAAAAAACGCAAAAATTGCTATAACTTCTATGCGAATGTGCTTATAGCCCTGATACAACACTGAAAGATGAATTATTAAGTGGGAAGGTTCCAATTGAACTTTGGAAGTTTCTGGTGGAAAATTCCAAAGTTAAACACAGTGTGTCAACTTACCTCTGTAGCCAACTAGCCCCAGTCTCCCCTACTTTTTTCTTTTCCTTAAGCCGTGATGTTTCTTGATTTAACAGCATCATCACACTATTTTCTTTTTCCTTCACTTGGAACATTCTGGTGTCCTCTATATAATTTTTATATTTCAACATATAATTTTTTATATTTCAACAAGACACTACAAACAGCCTTTATAATTTCATTATTGATTTCTACTTTGTGAACCTTCAATTTAATTGACATCATTAAATCCTTGATAGTGCGACAAGATATAAGTGACTTTTCTTTCATGTTTTCACTGAGCATATTTCTATGAATACTGCAACATCTTTCAATTGATGCTTGCCCATAAGCTAACATAAAAATAAGTATCAAGACTTTACACAAAGCCTTGTAATCTACACCAACTTTGGTTTCAAAATAAAACTTGTCAAAACATTTGGGCTATTCCATGTGAAAACATCCAGGGCATGCAACCTTAAGCCTCAGATTTTGCTGATTTTTAAACCACTTAAAGATTTTAGTAAATTATGAACATCCTGAAAATTTTATCATTTAATTTCAATCGGTTTCTAAGATATAGCTATTTTAAGTTTGCCTCTAACCAACAAAAATCTGCCATTTTTAAAAATGGTTTTGGTCCTAGTTTCTGTTGTATGAGTGTTGGAAAGCTGAACAGTTTGATGTTGCCAAAACAGTTTTTTAACTGAAACTGTTTTGGCAACATCAAACTGTTCTTTTAGTTGTTGTTGACTAGCTGTTTCTGTTTTCTTTGTAATTTTATAGAATCTGATCCTAAAAAGTTATAGTTCCAAAGGGGGAGATTATACAAATGCAGATGTATATCGCAAATTTAGTTGTTTTTTTTTCAGAGGTTGTATTAAATAGTTTAGTTGGAGTTATTACAAAGAATCAGATTGTAGCATTAAAACAGAAATAAAAACATCTTCAAATATACTTAACTTTATTACTTATATAACATTAGTTTCATATTTATCAAACTAAGACAAATTAACTTAAAAAAAAAGGCTCCAAAACAAATAGAGCAATTGGAAAGAAGTCTAAGAAACAAAAGTTATATACAAAATTTCAAAATTAAAAACTCAAAAAAATTAAAATTCATTTGTTATAGTGTTATAATCATTCACATCAATATTATATGTTCGTCCTGATTTTGTTGTTGGGACTTAGATTACTGCAATTACTGATTTTGTTGTTGGGACTTCGATTACTGCAACTCGACAATGGTACCCAACAGATATTATCTCTCTGTGCCCTAAAGAAGTTTTGAGAAGGACGGTGAGGGTGCATAAACTTAATTTGAATATCTTTTGTAGTAAAACCTATCTTTGTAACCATGCCCATCCACCAAAAGGAATCGTACTTGCGTGCAACAAAATCATTTAGATTTATTACATTTACAACATCAGATAATACTGCTTTTGACAGTATAAATCTGTCAACACATTGATGTTCGATTGTTTTTTTAAAACTAATTTCAAATTTTGAAATGGGTATATAATGATGATAACTTCTGGTACCAGGAACAGTTTTCCCTGTTTCAAATTGCTTCTTTAGTTGCTTTCAATTAACTGTTTCTTTGATAACTTTATAAAATATGATTGTGTTTATATTGGCGATGCAAAACTCAAGCATATCATCAACTGTCAATATTTGGTTTTCTAATGATCTTTGCAAACTTGTTCTTGCTGTTATTCTTTTAATGGTACCACCTATGCCATCACAAGTGAATTTTCCATGGCTGGTTGCAAAAAATACTCATTCAGCTGTAATTTCAAAATCTTCCTTATGGTGGCATAGATTTATAAAGCTTTTATAGTTTTTTCTTGTTTAATTTATCAAAGTAGCTATTTTTAAGCACTAAATTTAAGTAGATTTGACCATGTTTTTATTTCTGTTTTAGAAAAAAACCACTCTTCAATTCTTTGTTACAACTGTAACTTAACTATTCAAGACAAATTCTAAAAAAAAAAAATCGAGCTACATTGTCATTTTTGTAATTGGACTCACCCTAGTAAAATTGTGGTAAACACTTAAATTTTAGGTGTTGTGTTCGTTTTTAAATACTTTAAAATGTTTCATTGGATTTGTTGGCCCAAAATATGTAAAGGCACAAATTTTCAGCTTTCCAACACTCATCCAACATAAACTAGGACCAAAACCATTTTTAAAAATGGCAGATTTTTATTGGCTGGAGGTAAACTTAAAATAGCTATATCTTAGGAACTGATTGAAATTAAATGATAAAATTTTCAGGATGTTCATAATTTACTAAAATCTTTAAGTGGTTTAAAAATCAGCAAAATCTAAGGGTTGCATTTTCAAAAAAAATTGGATGTTTTCACATGGAATCACCAAATTTTCAGAGTAAAATTTTTTAAATGCTGGTAAAAGGGTAGATGAACTTTATTTTAACAACTTGGAAAATTGTATGGAGGCTTGATCACATTTTTTTGAAGTGATATGTAAGTAGGAAAGAATTAGATGAAGTACAGATTTCATAAGTTGAAGAAGACCAGCTTTTTTTTTTCTCAAAAGAATTGACTCTGGACTGATGCAACCATTTGCTTTCAAAAAATGATGACTCATGTTTCTCTCAAATAATTTTTCCAGTATTCAAATGATAATAAGACAGCAATCTTTCATGAATGTATTAATTACAATTTTTTGGTCGTCAACCCAGCATTTTGAGCAAAATGTTTAAGGAGAATTCTCACAATTCAATAACAGTTACATAATCAATTTTTCTGGCTATAGGTTGGCTATATCATGGGAAAGGTTGTACGAAGCTTTCATTAAATTTCCTATGTTCCATTCAGCAGATTAGAAACCGGATTTGAAAGCACTCTGTTTTAGATCGCTGTTCCAAAAACCTAATATTAGGATCCAATTGAAAATTTTGAATAGAGTTATTTAGGCTTTATAAATGAAAACAGAATAATGAGATTTTTTGATATTTTCTGTTAAAAGTCTGTGAAAATAAGGCCCAAGACCAAAACTAATGATATAACCATTATTCTACCCATCTCATAAGATTTAGCAGTATTGCTATCAGGGAACATTTTCTGATAAAGTAGACCATTTTCATTACATGAGTTCAATCAGTATTTGTTGTATACTGCATGAAAAACAGAATAGGTTTCTGCACAATTTTTATCACATTGATCTACTATAAAAACTGTTTGCTTTTTAAATGAAGTAGCAAGATACTGGCTTTGACTTCATAACATGTTTTTTGCCATCCATGTGACTTATCACAGCTCTCCGGCCCATATTTGACAAATTAAGTTGAACTTGGCATGTTTTGCACTTGGCTGACTTTTTATCTGTGCCAGTTACCAGCCATTTTTCAAACAGAGGAGACTTAACCATTCTTCTTTGAAATAAGTTGTCATTTTAAGTTTAAAAATTTGTACTATTCTAAAAAAGAGCGATTTCATTAAAAAATATTAATTATTAACCTTGGTTTTTATGTTTAACATAGGTTAATATCCTGCAAAAGGAAAATTTTTATTAGAAAACATTTTAAAAAAATAGTACAAAACTTAGAAATTCCCAGATTTTCCCTAATTTTTACTAAATCATTTTGCCCTGATTGTATCTAAATTTCCCTGATTTTTCCTGATTTGGTGGCAACCTTGACATTTTTACCATTGAAATTTTTGATCGGTTTTTTTAAAGCTTGTAAACAAGGACTGAGAACATTATTAGTCAAGGAAAATAATGTAGAGCTATGAAAAATAATTTTAGACTATTTTAATTTTTTTAATTTCTGACCATAGCAAATTTTACTTGTAGGTAAATTAACAAAATGTTGAGGCATTTTACAAGTACCACATTATTTACTTGAAAAAATGCACGTAACAAATGAGTACTATGCACATAATAGATAAGTACTTGATTTAATAGTTGCATTTTTTTTTTATACATATATATATATATATATTTGCAAATTTAGTTTTTTAAAATAAGTCAAAAATATATTACTAAATATTTACAGTTCGTATGGTTAGAAAATTATGAAGAGTTAAATAGTATTGGATCTGTCAACTAAACCAAATTATCTGTGGAAAATGTTTTACATTAAAAAAATTAAGTTTTGGAACGATTTGTCAAGCAATTTTTCTTAAAAGTAAATTTATTTACTGTTGTCATTTTATCAACATAAGATTTCAGTTTCTATATTAGAAAAAATATGTAAGCATTTCATGAAAAAATCATATGGGAGTTTTTGTCTACATAAAACTTTTTCAGACAGTTAAAAGGCTTGCAATCAATATGATGGCACAGCCACCAAAGAGGTTAGTAATCATCTGGATGATTGGCTGACTCCACCACTAACCAAAAAAGTAAGAGTAAATATTTATTTATAAAAACCTAACTTTCATTAGTTTAAAAGGTTTAATAAAGGATATTTAAAAACAGTCCTTACAGAAACAAAATATAAACAATGACTATTTCAGTAATTGTGGTCATGGTTACAGATAAGTAAGTATAAATCCTTAGATGTAAAATCAATTAGTTGTTTCACAACTATATCTATATCTCAGAGGAGACAGTAACCAAAAATATTATGACATACATGCATATTAATTATTGGCATTTATGCATGTAGCCAATATTTTCTATCACTTGAATTATGTAGCCTGATTTGAAAAATCTTTACATAAAAGTTCAATTGAAGCCAATTAAAGAACATATAATTTACTAATAATTTTTCTTGTAGAACAAAGTGGCCAGAAACTTAAGCACATTTATCTATTACAAATTGATAAATACATTTACAAGCACATTTATCTGTTACAAATTGATAAATACATTCACAAGCATAACTATTATTCTTTTGATTTATTATTTTGTTTCTGATATCTTATACAAACACTTCATAATGATTATAAACCATTAGTCTTTTTTTTTTTTAAATTAGTAAAGTATCACCAACTGGAAAGACGCCATGTGCAGACAACATGTACAGACTGAAAAAAACCACAAAGGTGACCATATTGAACAAAATGTTTCTTAAAGGTCTTACAAACATTTGTTAAAGTTTATTGATGTCAGTTGGTTGGTTATCAAAATTATTATTTACACTGTCTTTGATTTTATATGTTTTGCTGCCCCACCCTGTATATATGACCATAATAAATAAATTCAAACCTTGGCATACTATTTGGTTATTTACTACTTTCTGTCCATAGTTGCAAGTACAAACTCCAAAATCATTAATTTTAAAAAAACATGTTTCATATTCAGGGCTAACACATCTTGAGGTACATTTTTCTAAAAAAAATACACTTGATATGTAAACATATGAATGTATGCATGTATTCATGTAATGTAAATGTAATTGTAATTGTAATAAAATGTAAATGTATATATGTATACATACATACATACATACATACATACATACATACATACATACATACATACATACATACATACATACATACATACATACATACATACATACATACATACATACATACATACATACATACATACATACATACATACATACATACATACATACATACATACATACATACATACATAGGAACATATATCGTTAAGCGCGACCACCTCTATATTCATTACAAACGGATCCAATTTAAAATTTTTTTTTTGTTCACTAAAAGAGTTTTAATTTCCCTAATCTTGAATTAAAATGTATAATTATACTTAAATACACTCGAATGAGGGATTTCTAAGGACTTTATTTGAAATTTGCCCGGAAGCGTTTAAACAGTGAAATCAAATATTTGTATATATCGAAAAGTTAGTATAAGCGGATCCAACTTTACACGATACTGATTCGAAAGCTTCTGTTATATTATATACTGAATACTGAGAAAACCATATCCACATCTTCATCATTGTTGTTGATTTATGCCGCGGTTTGTAGTTTTACTGCTAAGCGCGTCTGGATGCGATTAGTGGAGGTTTTTAAAAGCAAACATTTTTTTTACTTATAAAAGAAGAGAGAAAAACTGTATATAAACGGAAAGAACGAGGAAAGTGCGAAAATTATTATTTACAAATTAGTATTTCATTTTCTTGTTTAATTGACCTTAAAAAAAATTGTGACTTTAAAATATTGAAAAACATAAAAGAAACATCTTGGAGTTATAATTGATAATGCGAAATACATCACAGCATACAACTAAATTAAAACGAAATGAAGACTTGTTGCCTTCATCATAATCCGTAAGAATAAAGCTCAAAGTCGTTAAATGGGAATTACTCTACTATTATTTTTTTTTTGTTCTCTCGAGAACTTTTATACCTTTTTTTGAAAGTTTAACCCCACTTTTTCTTTCTTGTTTCTGTGTAAAACATCATTTTGCGTTGCAAACTTTGTTTCAAGTCAAAGAACTAATTCCAATAAAAAATTGGCGAGTATAATCATTTTGATTGGATTTTTAAATTTTTCAACTTTAAATAAGACTATTTTATGTTGGTCAAAAATTAATATTGATTGTCTTTCATTTTCAACAACGATCTTTCTTATCTTGCAATAAAGGGAAAAAAGACGGGAGGGGGTGTGAATATGCAGTAGCGCGTCATCAAATAGAAAGGTTAGCTAAGGATGGCGAAACTAAACGTTAAATACAGGAAAGTCTCCCTAATTTGATTGGATAAGAAATCTTGTTCCGCAAAGCCCGAATAACAACTTAATCGTTTGCCGGATCGTAAAAAAGTTTATGTTTTTATGACCATGTATGGATGTACATATATATATATATATATATATATATATATATATATATATATATATATATATATATATATATATATATATATATATATATATATATATATATATATATATATATATATATATATATATATATATATATATATATATATATATATATATATATATATATATATATATATATATATATATATAGAAATATATATACTAAAGAGCACGCTTACAGTTTCCAGTTTCTAATTCGCAATAACGATTGTGAGTTAGCTACTTCTTTTAATAATATAACTATTTTAAACTTTTTTTTTATTATTTCTAAATAACAAATTTTATGTTTAAGGTATCTGGTAGCTTATCTCTAAACAAAATGAAGCTTAATCAGCTTACGATCAATAGTTATAATCGACAAGATGCATACGAGTCACATAAACAATTTATAAAAACTGTTCAAGATTATTCCATCAAAACCAGCCAGTTTTCTTTTGATAAAGTTGAAGATGTGTTTTCTCTTATGAGTTTGCCACCTAAACATCAGTTAATGAGATGGTCAACTGAATTATCTCTCCGCAATAATATTGCAAGTGGAATTCATTACGTAGAATGTAATTTAGGGAAATTCCTCTATGAAAGTGTTCAGCATCTAATAGCGCTTCATAGGGTTCAAGAGATCAAATTAGCAGTTGATCAAGAGCTGACATGGTTTAATTCTCCAAAGTTGGTACCAAAATCAATTGGTATATTCCCTCCTCAAAATTTAATTGAAAAATTCAAGGAAGTGCTTTTTAGAAAGCCAGCTAGTACAGAAATTTCAGAATATGGGATGAACCCTAATACTTTAGCTGAGTTATGCTGTACTAGATGGCTCTCCTCAGATCATATGATGCAAATATCTTGTATTTTAAATTCTATTCAAAGCCATTCAAAGGTAATTTACTTTAACTTTATAGGAAATATTGAGCATTATGTGTCAAGATTAACTTCTGTCCCTATTAAATTGATATTTATTATAAATGTTGGAGGAAACAATGAAAAAACATTCTCTGGCACAGATTTTAATCCTGGTTCCCATTGGGCATTTGCAGTTTATAATAATATTGAGTGTAGTTTTTACTATGGAGATTCATTAGGTTGGTCAGTTCCAGATGATTTTTTATGTAAAGTTAAATTATTGATCAGAAAATTGTATCACTTAAATAAAGAGGTTAGCATTACATACTGTCATGATCCAAAAACGCACAGATATGGCGTCAAAAAATGCAGTTCATTATGCAGAGGAAACTACCCAATGCAGACATGTGGAAATATTTGTGGAGTTATTACTATAATAATTTGTGCGATATCTTGTTTAAATTATGATTACTTTGTACATATAATAAGCAATGATAAAAGAGAGAACAATAATTACATTTTTCTACAAGAGCCTACAAAATATTCTAAATATTTAAGATTGGTTTTAATGTCATGGTTTATTAGTAAAGAAATAAATTTGGATTTTGTTGTTCCTGCTTTAGGCAAAGTTTCTAGCAGTTTCGAAGTGCCTTCTAATGAAGATTTCAAATATACAAATGTTTCTGAATCATCATTAAATAAGAATATTATTGTTAATATAGAAAGTAACAATTTTTCATCTCTAAAATGTGCATTTTGCAATGTTACTTTCACCAAAAAAAAGAATATGCAGCGACATATAAAAAATAAGCACAAATTGATTAATGAAGCTCAAGCATATATTCAGTCAGGCATTTCTTTTTGTCTAGAATGTGGTTTTCAATGCAGACAAATTAATGGTTTACGAAAACATTTATCTGCGGTTCATTTTTATACTTTTCAGGAAGAAAAATTATCATTTTCTAATTTTAAAGGTAGTTATATGTTTTTGAAGTAAATTGTTTTATATGCTTTTATAAAAAAAATGATTTTTATTTATTTTTTTGTTTACTTCTTTAAATTTGAGTTTCATTTTGTTTTCAAGATTTAAAAAAAAAAAAATTAAATAGTTAACTAATTTCACAATACTCACAGGAGTAGATTATTCATAGTTTAAATTGTAAGTTATTGTTGCAGGCCCTTTTATAATGCATCTTTCAGAATAGTAGCTTCTTATATTATGAATCATTGCCAAATTTGTAAAGGAATTAAACAATCAGTTATCTGTCTTTCTTATTACCTTTTTTTTATAATTGTTGTTTCATTTTTTTGTTAATGTTTAGAATTTGATTTGTGGAAATCAGATATTGAAAGTAATAACTCAATGCAATATGTTTTACCTTCTGGTGAAAAGTTGGATAAAAATGGTAGGAAAGTATCATACTATCAATGCAACAGAAGTGGATTTTATAAAAGCATGGCAAAGAAAAGAATAGCTAAAAGTAGTGGTATGTTTCACTGAAATAGTCTCTGAAGACTACTTTGTTTATTTTTTAATTATTTTTATGTTTTGTTTATATTATTAGAATTTTCTTTATTATCTTTCTTTAAAACAATTTAAAAAGTTATGTATAATATATAAGTACAGTTAATTGTAATCTTAATAGTTACAATTATCTATTTACCATAATAGATTATTTATTACCATAATGAATATTTTACAAAATAGGCACTCGAAAAATTGCAAAAAATTGCACATCCACTCTAAAAGTTTACCAAAACTTAGATGGAACAATTCTGGTTCACGCTTGTTATTCTCACTATGGACATAGCAATGAAATTCAACATATTTCCCTATCAAGTGCTCAAAGACTAGAAATTGCCAGCAAACTAAAAATAGGTGTAACCAAAGATAGAATCCTAGATGATATTAGAGATGAAATGGGTTCTGTTCAATCCAGATTACATTTAACTCAATACCAAGATATTAAAAATCTCGAAAAAGCATTTAACATTAATTCTATACAGCTTCATGCTAATGACCAAGATAGTGTTGCAATTTGGCTAAAAGAGTGGCAAATGAAGGAAAATAATCATGTTTTACATTATAAATTACAGGGAGAGTCAGATACATTTAATAAACTTAAAGATGCTGACTTTATCATTATAATGCAAACAGAGCATCAAAAAAAAATTTTACAACAGTTTGGCAAAAATGGTGTTTGTATTGATTCTACACATGGCACAAATGCCTATGATTTTCTGCTGACAACAATATTAGTTATTGATGAATTTGGAGAGGGGCAACCTGTTGGATGGTGCATATCAAATAGTGATTCATTCAGATTTCTAAAATTATTTTTTATAAAACTAAAAGAACATTCTGGAAATTTTTGTCCAATTTGGATAATGAGTGATATGGCATCACAATATTACGAAGCGTTTTGTGATGCTTATTTGTGTGAGCCTTTAAAGTTCTGGTGTACTTGGCATGTTGATAAAGCTTGGAGAGAAGAATTGCATAAAAAAATACACAATATTGAAATGGAAGCAGATATATACAAACGTATTCGCTTTCTTTTACAGCTAAGTGATAGAAACCTTTTTGATGACTATTTACAATTATTAATGAATTACTTGCAATCATCTGATTTAACACAATTATTTGCGGAGTATTTTGAGAAATATTGGGTCAGTAATAAACAAAATTGGGCATTCTGTTATCGTATGGGTCTTGGCATAAATACAAATATGTATGTTGAATCTTTTCACAAAGTCTTCAAGTACAGTTACCTACAAGGCAAGCATAATAAAAGAATTGATAATTGCTTGTTTGCTTTGTTAAAGTTTAACAGAGACAAAGTATATGAAAGAATAATAAAATTAACTAAAGGTAAAATCAGCTTCAAGTTGAAAATGGTGCATTCTAGGCACATTGCAAGTCTGCAACTGAATGAAAGTTTTACTTTGGATGATAAAGGAGCAAGGCTAGTACAGTCTGAAACAAATGCTTGCCTATACAGAGTTTTAAAACACCAAGAATTGTGTGAAATAAACGAATGCCTCACAAAATGTCCAGAATGTAAAGTATGTGCTCATTTATATAGTTGCGACTGTATGGATTTTCTAACCAAAAATATCCCCTGTAAACACATTCATTTAATACATCGTCTTAGCAGGGTTTGTGAAACTAAAAAAAATGAACCTATTCATTTGCCAACACATTCTATTGAATTAGAGTGTAAAGTTGTAAAAGGATGTGAACCTGCAGATATTAATATTTTAAAAAATACCATTATTAAAAATTTAAACAATCTAGTTAATTTAGTTACCTGTAGTACAGTATCAGATGAAGAAGGTTTGAAGAGCTTACACAAAAATATATCATTAGCTCAAAATACCTTTTTAAACTTAACAACAAATAAGCAAAATGAATTACATTTCAAAAGTAATGTTCCATCAAACACTCAAATAACCAAGCAGTCTCCATTTTATTCAACCAAAAAAAAGCGTAAAACATCAAACATAAGACTTGCAAAGCCTTCTGCAGATGAAATAGATAGTTTTCTTGATTTTACCAACTGGAATTTAAAAATAAAAGGTATATATATATATATTTTGGCCTTACTGATATCTATATGTTCAATTTTATGCTTTTAAATATGTTTTTTTTTTTTTATCAAGACTCTCAATTACAGTCATCAAGTAAATTAAAGAAGCCAAAACTTGAAACACAAACTAATTGTATTATTAAAAAAAACATTTTATCACCAGGTAAAATACTTTTTTTGATTTTTTAATTTCAATCAATACTGCTTATTTGGTGTCATATATGTTGTATTCATTACTTTTTCCAAAACTTAAAGCTAGCATAAGTTCTAAACCATTGCATATATACACTTTAGCCTATTTGAAACCCTTGTTTCAATAATTAGTTTACCTTTTTGATTGTTTTGCAATTTGATTTTTATTATTTTACTTTGATTGATTAAAATTTAGATCAGAAAAAAATTTTGGAATTTTTTGGGTACAGAAAATCGCATACAAATCATATGTTGACTGAAAATGAACTGAACATAGATACTGCTCATCTATCTCCGGAAATAATTAACCATGACATTACAATTATCCAAAGTTTAATATATCCGGAAGTATTTGTCAAAGTTAAAAAAAAACGTTTATTTGACCATGCATATAGTATTTACTTTGTCTAATTTTTAATGCTATGCAAATAAACTCATTGACTAATGAAATAGCCATATAAAAAATTTTTTTTTTTTCATTTTTGACTTTATGAAAGACTATGTGGCCAAAGTTGAAGTATCAAATTGGTAACTATGTACCTATAACTTTGAAGGTATCTAATATTAAATATTTTGTCTTCAAGATCCAGTAATACTCAACTATTGATGATATTATTAATATGAAAGACTTTATGCAGCAATTTCTTTAGATATTTTTTAAAGAAATTGTTTTTGTTTTTAGCCAAAGAAGCCATTTTAGCCATTGTTTTTAGCCAAGGAAGAACTGAAAGTGGATTTATCAAGCATTAACATGAATTACTACATCAAACACTGGATTAGTAGTTACTATAAAAAATATTTTTCAGTTAAGAAAAAGAGTGATGATAAGTTAGTTTAAAAAAAGGAGTTATTAGAAAAAATGTTGATGCAACTTCAGTAATAGAACAAGATAAATTATGTTGTAGTGTGATTCTTATTGTTTTTGGAGTTTCTATTGAAAATGTTTATACAACACATTTGTGCATTACTGAGATTAACAGTTTTGGTGTGAAGTGTTAAAGTAAAAGATTTGATTGTGGTTTTTTACAATTTAGAAAAAGTTTCACTCTAACTAGTTTTGTTTAATTAAATATTTTTTACTTGTCTTTGATGTGTTACATTTTTTGATGTTTTAATAACCTTTCAGTAGTCTGTTTTTAATAGATTATATAAAGAAATAATGTTGGTTACATCATTATAATATTATTTAAATAACAGAGCTTTTGCAACACATAATTGTGTAATGTATTATACAACAAAGTATTTTTATTAAATTAGTTTAAACTAATTTAATAAAAACTTCGATAATTTCATTCCCAAAACTTCTTTCATTTACCAATTTATATTTGTAATTGCAGTTTTGTAGATATTTAATTGCATATTTAACTCCCAATATGTCGGCTCTCCAAGGGGCAGATAAGTTAATTCGAGTAAGCAAATGTTGGAGTTAATGAGTCATTATATAAGTCCAACTTTTAACCTGTTTTCTATGTTTGGGTGTATTCAGAATTTTCAGAGCAAATGAAATATCAATTAATATATTTATACATAATTCTGTATTCACATAAGAAAAAAACTTTTAAAATTTCAACAACACACTTTTTACCGTACCCAATGTGGATTTAAATCAACAATTACAAATAAACACCATGAAATCTATAATTAAAAATATTAGTTCATTCTCCACAGCATTTGTTTATTACTTCCATGAAGCAGCAGCGGCAGCTGTTTATGGTTTTCAGTGAAGAGATATTTTTATCAGAGCAAGAATAGAGGACAGAGATGTTGTTTTATTTCTTTTTGCAATTGCAATTACTCCCTCTGAAAACGGGGGTTGTTGCGGTTTTATTGTCTTCTGTGATTTAAGCGCGGCAGATTTTTTATAAAATTGATTCGAGTCAGGGAACAGATCAAAAAAGTTACAAAATTCGGTCAAATGTTTTACCCCAAATTAGGTCAAATATATTTGCCTATTATAAATTGTGAAAAATCTCTTTCGAACAACCCTTTCAGTATGGCAAAAAGATTTTGTTAAAATTGTGTAAATTTTTAGATGCGATGGCTGGGGTAATTTAAAATTTTAGTGTTTTTGGCAACGGCTCCAAGTGCCATTTTATCCAAAAAAAATTGTTTTTTTAGCTATTGTTTTAAAATATGTGTCTCACGCGGTCCTTATCTCTAAAAATATATTTATAATATTTCATATACGTATTCCACATATATCATATAGAAGTCACTAAGTCCGGCAAACGAGAATAATGTTTTTCGGACTTTGTAGACCAATTTTTCGCCATCCAATCAAAATAGGGAGACTTTCCTGTATTTAACGGCTCGTATGGCGAAAGAAAAGTTTTTAAAATAAAATTTTTACAGCAATAGTAAATGTAAACGTTAAAATATATAAAAAATAAATCTAGTAAATATTTAAAAGAATTATGCTCCAGCTTCTTCATAATCTGTTATTTTACTTTTTCTAAAGGAAAAGTATGTCTTATTTTTTAAACATATATATATATATATATATATATATATATATATATATATATATATATATATATATATATATATATATATATATATATATGATTATCATATAATCATTCAAATCACATATGCAGGTTATATGAATTAAATTTTGTTGAGGAAACAGAATTTTACCTAGAATTCTTTATCTTCTTAAATTCACTGTTGAACTTATCCCTAACTTTTTCTAATCCTCTCAACTTAAGATGAGGAAATTTGCTTAAAACATTCAAGAAATCGTGATGCTGGGGTCTTTTATTAGAAATAAAGTATGCTTTGAATGCTAATTTCAATTCTTTCATTTCTTCTGTTGACCACTTACTCCATGTTTTTTTCTAAATAAAATTTAGTAAATAATTTTCTTTTCTTTTTTGAAAAATGTGTGTATGTGTGTGTGTGTGTGTGTGTGTGTTTGTGTGTGTGCACATATATATTTTTATATTGATATATACTATAAAGAAAAATAAACAAAAATTAATATTTTAGTTTGTAATTTTCTCTGTAATTTAATATTTTGTTACCCTTTTACTAGAAACACCATTTTCATCATCTGCAATGGCAATATCTGAATTTTCTTTCTGTTTACGTTTGATTTCTTTGGTTTGCTTTGTTCTTTCATCTGAAATAAAGTTTGCAATCACAGCTACAGATACAGGTACTGAGTTTATTTATTTTCAAAATTAGTTAATCTGGTTAAGTATTAGTGTTTGCCATATAAGATTTTAGTATAAATTCTGTGTTGTAATTCTTAAAATGATTAATGCATTGATTATAGTTTGATTTCAATGTTACTCGTTAAATCCTAGTGTAGTTATAATCTCAGTTTTTTTGTTTAAAAACTTCATTCGTTATAAATTACTAACCTTCAGTTGGTTTATCTACTGTTACAGAATTGATACCTTCAACTTCATAATCACTTTTGTCATCATCTAAAACATTGTCTATTTTTTTGTTTTTTAATTTCTTTCCCTTATCTACTGCTGTTAAAATTTTTGCCACTTTTGTCAATTCTATATGACTATCTTCTTTGCGGTACCATGCAAAATGAACATTATGAGTATGCCCCATATGGTTTGTAAGCCATGTTAGTTCAGCCTGTGACATGTCTAGGAGCTGCAGCATAGTTGCAAGGAGCTTACGAGTTCTTGTAGGTGTGATTAGTTTTGGTTGATTTAATAATGGTATCTTCTTTGTTAAAGCTTGTAAGGTGTCCCATCCCCGGTAATAAAGATCGCTTAAGCCACTTGCAAATACATATAAGTTGTCGCTCAATATGTTTGCAGCTGTGCGATATTTAACTAACAGTCTTATCGCTGAAACTGACTCATCTGTAAATAGAATTGGTACTAAAGCAGATTTGCCCTTTTTTTTCTTTCCTTCAACGTAGCATAATTTAAGGCGACATGCTAGTTTCCGCTCTACCTAGATTATCAGATTATACTAGTTTAAACCAAAATTAAATAATTTTACATCAGTTAGCCCATACAGTTTTAAAATAAAAAGTAATTTAAAAAAAACTTCTTCATCTTCAATTTGGTCAATATCATTTCGACGTTTCCATCTGTCATCTTCTACTCCTTCCCAATCTGAAAGTTTTAGTTTAGAAACCTCCCCTCCTCGTCGTGCATTGAAACTCATCAAGCGTGCAAGTGTGAGTTTTTGTAAATATCTATATTTTTTAACAACAAATTTTTCACAAATTTTTTCTATTTCATTGACTAGAAAGGATCTAAAGATAACAACATCATCTTCAAGAGGAAGTTTCTCAGGTGCTTTAGCCTTTTTACACTCATAGGTTGCCCTTGCATTATTTGCAAGTATGAGCCACTCTGATTCATATAGTTCTAAAAAATTTCTACACTTTTCTGTCCTGATGCTATTATTTTCTTTTAGCAACACAGCACGGACAATTAAAACTAGGTTGTGAAGTGAAAAACCAAACTTGCAAAAAGTATTAGGATTGTCAATATCTCTTGGGCCTCTGTACCCTGTTAAAAATTTTGCTGAACTTACTATTTTGTCAAAGTTTTCACTCAACACCATATCTTCAGCTCTAGCATTGGAATTATTTGATTGTTTTCTAAATTCAATCAAAAGTTTTGCCAAGCAACGAAGGGAACCTCGAATATCATGGTATCTGTTTTTTTCTTTCTTTTGAAGCTCAACAGCACCATATAAAAGTAAATTTGTGTCATTCCTTATTATAAGGTGTAATTCATCACGTTTCATAGATGACAGAAGGTTTTCATGCACCTAACAATAAAACAAGTTTCTATAATGACTTGACCACAATCAGTGTTAGGAACATTTTTTTTTTCTATAGAGGTTTGTGAAAGTTATTTAATATTGAAACATTTTGCTTATTCATTCTAAATGAAATAAGCAAAAATAATAAAATATTGTGTCAAATTTCTATATTGGTATTTAATATTTGGTGTGAGATTTTTTTTAAAATGTAATAACTTTGCAATAAGCAATAAAAGAAATAAAATTGCAGAAATTTCAAAAAAATTCTTATCATTAAAAGAAAACCTAAAATTTATTAATGCTAGTGACTAATAGGTTTACCTCTTGAAATTGCCCTTCACTAGATGTAGTACTTAACAGAACTCGCCCTGCTTTCAGAGAGTTTTTAATTTTGTTATATGTCCCTCCCAAGTAGCACGTTTTTACATGCTTACTTATACTTGCTGGCTTCATAAAGAGAAAACAATGAGGGCATGGAATGTGATTTGACAAGTCTTCAGATATTCTTTTTCGAGCAACAATGATGTTACTCGAATGGTTTTTCAGAGCTTTGATGTTAGCATTGTAATCTCCTTTTCTCATTATGCCTGATAATAGGTTTCTCCTTTCTTTACTTTTGGTGGGGTATTGAAGAAATTCTTTGACTTCTGTTTCATCTTGATGTTTTCTTTTTAAGTGACGAGGTAGCATCCAGTGCAATTTTTCACAAAACAGACAGTAATGTTGGCGATGCCCACCTGATTCCCTTTTCTTACCTGTAATATATAAATAGATTTACTTCTGACTAGAAATAAATTACCAATCATGGTATTTGAATAATAGCGAGTGCATTTTATGTGTAAAAATAGTATATAATTGAATTTTTCAGTATAAGTAATGAAGCAGTATATATTTATATTTTAATTATTTAAAAAATTTTAATATTAATTGTTTTTAGTATTTTATTTAATGTTTTTATACATTTGCTGAATTTGATACATACTACTTCAATGATGTTTTCTTACCTGAATCATCAATAACTTTATTATTCTCTGCACCATTATCTAATTCACTTTCAAGTAAATCCTCCTCAACATTCGGTAATCCAATAGTTTCACTTTTTTTATGTTCTAGTTCATCAGTTGTATCATTATCTGATTTGTGTTGATCAAAAGATATATTATCAGGCAATACTAACCCTAAACGTTTTTTGTTTTCGTTTAAAGTTTTTTCTATTACAAAATCAATAGTATTCAAATCTAAATCATCATCATTTTCTTTTTCTTCAACATTTTCACTTTCATCATCATCATTTTCACTTTCATCGTTGAAGCTTGAACCGCATATCTCCTGAACAAAGTAAAGTTATTTTGTGTAAAGAAAAATATTTGTTGGATATTGGTTAGATCTACAAACCAGTTATGATTGTAGACTCTTAAAAGTATAGCACATGCAAACATTCCCACAGAAAGTTGTTTTTGTGACAAATACCTCTTCATCTTCTTCATTGCAAGAAAAAGGCTCAAAATCTTCATCATCATCATCATCCTAAACAGGGATAAATGAGATCTCTTAGTAACTTGTTGAAATATTCTCAAAACATTGTACACTTAAAAAAAATTAGACACTTATATTGGAAAGAGAGCTAGAGCACTCTAACTATAGAAAGTTTTAAAATAATCTGTACCTCTTCTGATATCTCTGATGATAAATCTGTTATGATCTGTGAAAAGGTTATTACATCTTTAAAGTGGAATAAAAGCACTAATAAATATTTAAAACAGAATAAAAAGTAATTTTTACAGTTTTTACCTACAAAAAAACTAGAATAATAATAGTATTTACTTCAGATGTTTTTTCAAAACCACTGTCATTAGCATGATCATCATCCCCATCCATGATCTATTTAAAATATAAGTTTATATTGGTAAAATTTTGACAATAATTTAATGTTATGATTTTTTCAAATTTAGAATTCTTGAATGTAAGACTTACTTCATTTCTGATTTCATCTTCCTCAGGCAAAGGGCTTTTATTCTAAAGTAATATATGTATAAGTGAGGATGCATGTAATTTTTGTTAACTTTTTTTTTAAGTATTTTTGGTTATTATATTTAAGAAAAGACTAATAAAATAAACAAGTATTTTTAAACAATGTGTGATTTTAGCCAGTTTAATTATGGAAGTAGCTTCCCTTTGTTGTAACTGAAAAGTCATTCACATTTTATGTATAAAATAAATTTTAAAAGAAAAACTATTAAATTTACATTGCTTTCATCTTCATTTTCAAAATCAAAAAGGTTTGTTGAATCAATCTAAAAAAATAATGATTTTTTAGAGTTCAAAGTGAATTCTTTGAATGAAGTATCAAAAAACTGCATTAAACTTTAGTTTTATTCAAATGCAGATTGAAGATAATCTTAAAGATATCTTATTTAAAAGGTTTTGAGTTTTTGCTGATTTAGATTGAAAGTAAAATATTTTATGACATCACAATATTTTCAGTAAAAAAGAGTTAGTTTTAATTCCTCATAAATTGTAGATTTTCATTAAAACTTTATTTACATTCAATTATTAGAAGTCATTAAATTAATGATTACTTGTGAACTAAAAAATCAACCTCTTTTTTTTCCCTTCCATTGTCTTCAGAGATTTTCTAGAATTGAAATCAAAATTTTTTTACAATTTGGAATAATACTATTAGCGAATCATTTATTTATTTATTAGGTAAATTAAATACTTTAAAAGAGCTATGAAATATTCATATTGGATGATGTAAAGAAAAAAAAAGAAGTCATGCTAGGTAACTAATTTGCTTTATATAAAATATCAACCAACTAAGTTTCTATGTAATGATAAATAAACAAATAACTGAACCTTTTTTAAAACTGTTTCAATGTCCAGGGGTATTTTGTATTCCTTCTAAAAATAATTATAACTCATCAAATCTTAATCAGCTTTATCCAAATGTTTTGCTGTGTGTGCTTCCCAGTCAGAGAAAAAAGCTATCTATTTTTTAAGTATCAAATATACCTTTCCTCTCCACCATAATCCTGTGACTCCATAGTTGTATCTGAGCTCTTTCCCTTTTTCTATATTATGCAGAGCCTGAAGGCACAAATGAGGAACACCGTTAATTTCAATTATCTTCATTGCACAGTTTGGTGTTGACGAATCGTTTATTAGTTTCCCTAATCGGTTGTTAAATGTAGCATCGATGCTATGAATAATAATTAAAATTTTTAGATGTTAATAAAAGAGTTCTAAAAACACACTAATAAATTATTAGATGAAATTATTAGTGTGTTTTTACAACTCCAGATGAACTTATCAGAAATAAGCACTTGAAATTATCCCCTCATAAACTCTGTTGTGAGTTTATGAGTGAATAATTTCTAGTTCTTGTTTCAATTACTTTTTAGTGAGTTTCTAAACAGTTAAACAATTTCTTGTTAACTTTTCATTATGCATGTTTCACTAAAAGTTTTTTTTTTTAAATATGTGAACTAATTACCAGAGTTCTTTTCCTTGGTACTTAAAAAAATACAAGTAAGAGCCTTCTTTTTCTTCATCATACTTTTCCTCTCTGTTACAACCTTCTTCTTTTTCTGTCAGATCACCTATTTTATTAGAATTATTTGAATAATGTAAAAGTTATAAAATCATTATTTTAAATTAAACAATTCATTAGAAAACTAATTTATTTTTCATTTAAAAAATGTTATTTAAAAAATATTCAAAAGAATTATTGAACTAAATATATCCAAATCTGTTGAAAATATTTTTAAATTCACCATCATATTCCACAATAAATTCTCCTTTACTGATAGGCACAGTTGTGAAAACTCCCCATCCTATGAAGGAAAACACAAGAAAATAAGATTAGCAATAACAAATTGTTTTTTTATTAGATTTATTTGAGTTTGATGTTTTAAGCAAGTTTTAAAATATTGTGAAATTTGAATGTTTTCTTTTGAAAGAAAAATTGTAAAGTATTAAGAGAATTACCAATATCATTGTTAATAAACACTTTTGTCAAATTTGGTTTGTCTGATTTTTTGGCAATCCAAATCTTAGCTTCCTCCTCAAAAGATATCCCTCTTTGAACATTAGAGCGCATTCGTTTCTCAGCTGTTGCACTCAGTTTAATCTATAAAGATTTTGATAAAAATTGCAATAAAAATTTTTTTAAGTTGATTATTGTCAGATAAATAGTTTGGTAAAAGTATGTGAGTAAAAAGAAAAATTTCACAACAAATGTAAAGAAAAACTATTAGTATATACCTTGTTGTTCAAATTTAACCTTAAAACCTGGGCATTCTCTTGATTTTCTGTGTTATTGGGATAACATTGTCCCATAACCAGACTTTCAAGGAGAAGGCCCTGGGAATTAGGTTCATTTAACCATTGTGAGTTTTCTTTAAACCCTATACTATTTTCTTCAGGTTGGGTTTCTTTGATTTTACAAGAAAACTTATTAACTGTGAAGTCCATAAATTCAATATTCTAGCAAGATATAAGCAATATACCATTAAAAACTGTATAAAATGTGAAAACTTTACAAATCATAAATAAATAAAAATGCAAATTTGATAGTTTAATAATTTTAAAAAGTTTAAGAAAATTTAAAAAGCTGTTAGTTTTTTTTTTCTTTACCTTCTTGAGCTCACTACATGATTGCAAACTAGTCCCTAGAACATTGTCCTTGTTAAAGTTATCAATTAAATTATCTTTAAAAAAAACACTTTCAAGGAGCTTGTCCTGGGAACTAGTTGCTAGGTCAAGTTTCTTATTATGTGTTTCTGATTCTTCAAATGAGGTTATTTTGTTTTTCTCAGCCTCTTCACTTGTAAAAGAATTCTTGCAATTTAATGCCATCTTGGATACTCCATCATTGGATACTCCATCATACATTAACAATTCTTGGTTCTAATAAGAACGAAATTTTTAAAAAGGTTTTTTGGAGTCTCACTATTGTCTTAGTAAATAGTTACACGTTTTTCAAATGTATGACAGTAATTCAAAATTTTGAAAACACAAAATTGTTTTTAGTAATAAAAAAAGTTTTGAAATTTTGGATTTAACTTATTTTACCTGAGAATTTGGTTGCAGTTTTTCAATTTCCAATATCACAGCTTCCTTTTGCTTGGATGACAAGGTGTTCTCCATGGATTCAATAAACTGCAAATAAAATATTGCTTAGGAGTTAAAACCGAAAAAATTTGTACAAAAAAACTTTTTTTTTAACTTTATTAAGAATAAATTTAAAAAATGTATTTTCATTTTATTCGGAATGAATTTACTTTTACGGACATATGTTACGTTAATAATTAGTATATTGTTCAGTTACCCTTTCTAATTCAGGTCGTTCCGATGGTTCTCCGCTCCATGCAGAATGAATAAATGAAATTATAATTGTTGCATCTATTGAGTTTGTTTGGTAGAGATTTTTTACATCATCCAATATTGGTCTGATGCCTTTGCATAAAGCTTCAGTTAGTAAGTGATCCTTTAAAGATGGAAGTACGTTTTGCCAAGGTGATGACAGATCTGATAAAATTTCGTAAGCAGAAATAGCCCAAGAAAATATATCGGTTTTCTTCGATGGAGTTTTTACGTAACCAGAACAGATTTCTGGTGCAGTATACGATAAAGTCATTCCTTTTGTCGGAAAAGAAGTTGCGGTTGCAGTTATAGTTTCTTTTAGGAGCAACATTCCATCAAAATCAGCTACCTTAACTGATATTTCATTTAAACTTCCGGATACAAGTAAGTTGCTCGGTTTAAAGTCACGATGGACAACTCCATTGTTGTGTAAATAAATCAATCCTTTGGTGGCTTGGAATATATAGTTTAATCTCTCTTTAAAGTTGAAATAAGTATTGTCATTAAATATTGATAAAAGTGATGACAGGTTGTGTACTTTGTCCCCGTCGACATTAACGCGGCAATATTCAAAGAGTAGCGCTGACGGTTTTGTACTAAAACCGCAGAACTTTACTACGTTATCATTTTCCAGTTTTCTTAATACATGAGCGATATCCATGATCTTTTTTTTCGAAACTTGCCTCTTAAACGCTTTCACAGCAACTGTATTTTTTCTTAAATTGTGAATGTATACGATTGCGGATGCGCCTTCGCCTACTATCATTGATGGATTTAATGGCAAATCGTATACATTAAGATGAGCTATTTCTTCTTCCAGTTTTTTTATTGACAAGGGTAAAAATGATGCCATGTTTAGCTGTAAATTAAAGTAAAGTGATATTATAAGTTCTTAAAAATCTTAAATTTTTTTAAAATCTCGAAAATATGTTCAGAAACTATTATCGTTTAGTAAATATGGTTATTTTTAAAAACGAGTTTCGTACAGAAATTATTAATACATAATAAATTAAAATATCTAAAAACTCCTCAACTCTATCTTTTTACTATTTTTACGAATCTGTATAAAATGAATGTGGGCAACTATTTATTTATGCTCTATGACGATTTATTTTATTTTGTAAAGTTCGTTTTAAAAAACCACCGCTAAAATGACATGTTTCTGCTTCTTTATTGGTTCGCCCAAAAATAACTAAATCAAGAATACGGTTGTGATTAAGTCGATAATTACTTCGATGAGTGGCAAAGCCAAAAAGCATAATTATCAAATTTCGCTAAAACTTCACTCGTTGTTAACTAACTTAAAAATAACAAAACTGTACTGTAATGAATTCGTGAAATATATTAAGAACTGTAATATTTGTAACAAAATGAGCTTACAGAGATTCTAAAGTTTCCTTATTTTTGTGAAACATCTTTCAATTAATGCCTGTAATCAATAATGGCATAATATCTTACCTGGGTAATATTTTCGTCTTTGATTTAAAAATAATGGAGATTCAATTTCATAGGGTTACAAACCGATTAAAGAAGAAAAAAAAATTTTTTTTTTTATATATTGTTGTTTTTCGTTTTGAAACGGTTTTAAAACGCTTAGTATGTCACGTTTCGAATTTTCTAATCTTAAGAATAAAATAGCTTGCATTGCGTTTTTAAACCCGTTTGCAACGCGTTGGAAACCCATTTTATATAATTCGTAAATTTAGATTATAACAATAATGATAAATAGATAATATATTATAATAATAAAATAGATAATATATAATAGTAAGATAGCAACGATAAAGATGGCAATAAATCGTAATTAAGATAATAACGGATAATTTGGATAAAACAAAATAAAAATTCTTATAAAGAATAATGTTACAATACTCAGTTCACAGCAAATAATGATTTACTAATAAAATACAAGAATATCATTAGAAATAAATTAATCACAATATAAAATTAGAGTTTCACAAAATTTATATTGTAACAGTTAAATCAGAATTTTTATTTTAAAAATTTTTAGGTAAAATAAATAATATATTCACAAAGAAAAATATATAGAGGTTAAAGAATGATATTAACCAGAACTATTCAGAAAGAAATGGTGAAATCCCTTAAAAACAGATTTTTGGACTTACGGATAAAACCTGTTGTTAGGACGTTCGGGAGGGTATTTCAAAAAATATAGTTATAAGTGACTGACCTTAGGTTATCTCGACACGTTGTCATATTATTAAAACAGTTCTGAAAAAAGGTTGGAAGGATATCGTGTATTTGTTCCCAGATAAATGGACAATTTAAAAGCTGAATTAAGTTAAAAAGGGAAAAACTTAGGATGTCATTACGAAAATTATTGTGCATAAATTCGTACTGCCCTATTTTGAAATGCAACGGTTTTAGAAAAGCATGCGGTTTTAGATGTCCCCAAACTTGACAAACATATTGTAAATGGGATGAGTGTTATATGAATAGTAACGTTTTATATTTAACTTTAAGTCGATCTTATGCTAACATTCCGTTGGCTTAATTTGAGAATAAGATCATTTAAGTGTTTTGAATGAAAATTTCTCACCTATCACAACACCGAGTTATATCACTAGATAAAGTTTTTTAAGCCATTTATTCTAAAGTTCATGTTTTTAGGAGAAATAAAATATAGTTTTTGTAATAAAGTTAGTATATTACATTTTGAATATTAAATTTCCGTAAAAAAAGATCAGTAATACAGTTAGTTAATCTTTGGTATTAAGCGAAAAAAATCCTATAAAGAACAGCTAGTATAGGCCAAGGACGGGCACACATGAGAGCTCCATTCCTTTTTTTCATGTTACAATTAATCGCACCATAATTACAGTTAATTGCATCAAGTCACTCATATTTAAGAAAATATAGTTAAGAAAAAGAAACTACAAAATAGTTGTTTTAAAAATGTTACTATAAAATTTAGAAAATTGTATTTGATAAAAAATATAACATTTATTTGCTGATGGTGCCCAGCAGTGTAAATGCGCGCGGACTTTTTATTTTATTTAAATATTTTTTTGTTTTAACCTAAATTAAAATAACAAAATATCTAGCAGCCAGAAGAGGATCCACATATCCCCATCGTTAGTATCGGCGAAAGATAATAAACAATCAAAATCAGTCCTAAAAATGAAAAAATTAGTAAAATTCAGTATACGTATTTTCTCCTTTTTTTCTAGTTTATTCTCTGTTATCAAAAAACATGAAAAAATGAACAATTGTAAATTAAAAACAAAATATCATCAAGTTAGCGCAAAATTCAAAAATCGAGTTTTCATGTTTTTCTATGGCCGATGATATTGACACCCTAGACATAAATTCCAAAATGGAGTTAATTTTCTTGGGATAGAGGGGGAAATTATCCTGGAGAAAATTAACCCTCTTTGGACATTGAGGCCAGGAATTATTTCATTCCTCAAAAATTGGGGATGATTGTCCAGGGGATAATGATATAAATTCCTCGATTTACGGAGGAGAAGCAACAAAAAAACATTTAAAATGACTTTCAAGACAAATAAAAAAAATTAATCTATTTTGCACAATTTTCAAATTCAATACAGAGTAAGAGAGATCTCTAAATATATAAGTATCGATTTTATATAAATTATGCAGGCATTAGGTGACTTCTGCATTGGAACTTTTAATGAAGTAATATTTTGTGGGAATAAACTCGCAAGCAAAAAAAAAGTTGTTTTTTAAAGAGTCTGTTTATAACTACATATGAACAAAAAGTAGTTACAAAGTTTGATCATAACTGAGTAAAACCATCATAAATTTGTTTCTAGATTTAAGAAACTTTAAGAAAATAGAAATTTGTGACTTAAAAACAAAGAACTTTCAGCTAATTCTAAATCTTTTATTGTCCCGAGTTTTGCTTGCAGTAAGATTGAACAATATCTTACTTAAGAAAGTTTTACATAATATGATTACTCCATTTCTTTTAAACTTATTTCACTTAAAAAGTGAAATAAGTTTAAAATCACAAGGTTACACACCACTAGATTGTAAAGAAAACTTTATACAATAAAGTTACACGTTGTTTTTTTTTTAATAAGAAACCAAGCAAATGGGCTAGTACTAGCAAGTTTCTTATTTTAAGGGTACTTTTTTTCAATTCTATTGCTAAAAGTTTTATAAGAGTTTCTTAAGGGTTTCAAAACTTTTTCTTTTTTCTTTAATTTCGAATTTTTCGATTGCGCGTAAAAGTTAATTACTTATTGAATTGTTGTTCTCCATTGTAGATAATATTTGTTTTAATTTCGTGTTATGTTGATATTTGGGTGAAAAATTATGAAAATTCCTCTTAACAAAATAAAGTTATTATCGAAAAGTAACTCAGTACTAATAAGTTTCTTAAGATTTTTGGATTTCTAGTACTAGTTTCTTATAAACATGTTTCTTATAAAAAAAACGTGTAAACTAAGTAAATTAATGCAGCTGTAATTAATAAAATGCGCTTTCTACTTTACTTTAAATTTAAAAAGACTTAGAAAACTTGTAGATATTTTCAGTTTGAAATTTAGTTGATAATAAGTTGGGGATTTATGGACTCTACTTATATATTGTCTACTTTTAACAACTCTCGATTAACTTTATCAATATATATTTCGTGTTAATATGAATGTTACAAAAACACATTTTAGACAAAATTATTTTCTCTCCAATAAAAGGTTTGGTGTGACAAAACACTTCGATAGCGACGAAAAAGACGTTTTTTTTCACGTTTGGTGTTTCATTTATCAATCAACCAGTTTCATATCTAAAAAAATTTATTTTTCTGTGATACTTATGAATTGCTCAAAAATATATTTTTTACTTTAACAGTGGAATGTTTTCACTGCGAGCCGTTGTGAAACGGATTTGAAACGCGTTGCAAACCAGTTTCAAGCGATAAGCAAATATTATTACGTTTTTAAATTTAGCAAAATTCGAAATTCGATTGAGCGTTTCAAAACCGTTTCAAAACCGTTTCAAAACCGTTTCAAAACGAAAAATAGGAATATAAAAGTTATTTTCGCTCAAACTTTTTTAAATCAACTTTACCAAATATTTCATTTACTATCCCGACTGAAATGAATAACGAATTTAAACAATTTTCTTTGAAAATGACTTAGGAATAATTATGTTACGAACATGAATCATTTCACATCAAAACGACTAAACTTTTATCCCAGCAAGCACAATGACGTCGGTACAACGTTGTTTTGACGTCGCGAGGTTGGTCGTTTTGACGTCGCTGTAAAGTCGTAAAGTGTAACAATTTCACGACGTCATATCCAGGGTGAAAAATAGACGTCGATGCGACGTCGCAAAAAGGACCTACAGAATATCGGTTATTGGTCGGAAAACCGACTAAATATGCCTCTTGTTTTTACATACAATTTTTATATTTTCTATTAAAAAATGTATTATTTATTTAAACAACTTCTTTAAAGACTTGAACATATGTTGTAACATGTGTAACATGTTCAAAAACTTAACTATTTTAAAGCGCCAAAATATTACCAATTACAGTTTCTTTTACCAATTACACTTTTATTTACATAAAAGAATGGCCACAATAAAGTCTCAAATAAAAATATAATGCAGTTGCTTGGATTTCTTTTTCAAAATTCAAAACTATACATCTTTTTTTTTTTCTGGAGCGTATTCTAACACGTTTTTCACTGAATCCAAAACTTCGATTTCAGTTGTCGCGTGATTTGACAACACACTCGCTAAAACAAAATGAAATATGTTAAAACACTTTAAAGTTATTTTTACTCATTTTATAGAATACCAATCTTAAATATAAATATATCAATATAAACTCACCGACAACCACATTACATATCTTTGTCTCTTTAAATGATAACTTTTTTTGCTCGTGTCTATTTGTTCCAAGCATATTAAAACATGACATTACAGAGTAGGACATTAACCTAAAAGAAATTATCAGAACTGTAAATAAAACCTCGAATAAAATAAGAAACTTAAATAAAATAAAAATTTTTGCGTAATGGAGTAAAGTGTTACTTAATTAGTTGAAATCTTAAAAAAAAATTATTTAAAACAGGTTTAACAAACAATTAAATTTTAACTTTTTAAGGCCTCGAATTCGACCTGCTAAATTCCAATTTTTATAGGCAACTTTTTGAATTCAAGTTTGAACTTTAGGCTATCAAGTTCGAATTTTTATAGTCAACCTTGCAACCTGTTCAAATGTAATTTGAAAAACATTTAATTTGATTTTTAATCCATATTATTGTCTATCAGTTAGTATTGTCTATCCATTAATATAGAATACGACGCCATATAAGCCTGGAAAACATATCAATGTATATTGTTGTGTACCTTTTCATGATATTTCTCACATTTTCCCGTACTGTCTTGCCACCGACCATTTTTAACTGACCAACCTAAAATATATATATTTGCTTATACATATTTGAATAACATTTAAACATAAGCTAACATTAATAACTTCGAAGCTAGAGTGGTTCTAATTGTTAACTTTATACATAATTTAATATCAAACGGACATGTTGGTAGCACTTTTTACAAAGACTACATTAAAGATTTCACACACAAAAATTTTTATTGTAGTAAATAGGGTATTTATGAAAAAGAATTCTCAAAAACAATTCACCATAAATGAAAAAAAGTCTTTTTTTGATAAAGACTCCTCTAGTTCTTTGAATTTATCCATGTTATCAATTTTTTCCACATATTTTGTACAGTCATTATTTATTTGGTGAACTTGATTCTCCAATAGGTCAACGATACAAGTTAAAAGAGATATTGTCTTTTTTTGAAATCCTAAAATTACATATAAAAAAATCCAAATATTAAATTTTGTTTCACTTAATAACAGTATATAAATTACATAATATTTACATTTAAGAAAATGTCAGTTTAAAACAAAAAGTAATAGTATAGAGCAAAAGTTTATTTTCAAAATTGAATCTATGAGACAATTTTCGTCATAAAAAAATTGTATATTCCCTCATATACCATTTTTTTAAATTAAGTAAACTTAATAAAAGTACTTAGGTAATTATATTGGCAAAACTGACATTAAACAGTTAGCCAAATCTCTCTGTGTTTTCTAGATGAATTCGATAGATAATTTTAATCAATAAAACTTAAAAAGAACTTTTTTAACTTATGTGCTTCATCCATTGGGAAATTACTATTCATACATCGAACCAGTTTCTTTGCTTTATATTTTGACTTTGAAAACACTGATTGGGAATGATTATTCTGTGATTTTGAATATGATCTAGAACTATACACAGGTGAAGGGGAGCGAGATTTTGATCTTGGCTTGCAAATAGGCGAAAGTAAACATGAACTTGATCCAGACATTAGGACTGGTGAAAGTGAGAGCGAACATGGCCTGCTTTTGGAGACAGGTGATCGAGAACATAATCTTAACTTATGGCTAGGTGATAGTGACGCAGAACTTATTGGTGATAAATAATCAGAAGAACAACTTTTACAAGATGTTGATTGTGAATACGATTCTTGTTTTAAAATAGATTTACTTGACAAAGAAATTATCGGTGACATAATATTTTCAGTAGGTTTTTTAGGCAATTCCACTACTATAATAATATCAATAAATTTATTAACAAAGAAAAAACAATATTTTTAATACTGCAATTAACATTAGGTTGCAAAAAACATTTAAATAAAAATCCAAAATCCTAAATCAAAATGTTTGTCTTACTGTTAAAATCAATATCCCTTTTTTCATTCACTGCACTCTCTCTTTCGCTTGATGAGGACATAAAATTGTTTCCAGACACATATTCACACAAATCTTTTTCACCTAAAAGTTTTAATAAGTAGAAGAAAAATTATTAATAAAAGAGTTAGAACAAATCCGGAAAAACAAAATCATTACCTTGTAATTTTACTTTTAAAATTTCAAATTTCTTCCAAATAACTTCATTGGGAATTGCCTTTGTATATTTTTCATCTTTTCAAGAAGGAGGCCAATACAACCATTTCTCATCTAAGGAAATCCAATGAAATGGAACAACTGTTTCTGTCTCCCTAATTTTTCCAACTTTGTCTTTGCTTGAAGTTACAACTAATGCCCATAAATCTTTCATTGACATCTTTGAATTTTTTATACTTATTTATAATAATATTATAATATTATATTATAATAGTATTTGTTTAAAAAACTGTTTAAACGATTAATTATTAAAAATATATATTAATTTCTTCTAATAACAATTAATTGTTTTTAGAAAAATTTTGGCTATAGAACAATTTTAGCTATAGAACATGTTAACAGTAACATATTTTACTATAAATAATTTAACAAATAATAATTTTTAACAATATAAAATTACTTTAAATTAAATTACTTTATTATGAATATTTAAATAAATGAAACAATTTTTTAATTTATATTTATAAATATTTAAATAACAATATCAAAATTTTACAACAATACAGACAATCACCAAATAGGTAAATTTTTAAAAATTCAATTTTTTTGATGTTTAACATTGTAAAATATATATTAAGTATATTCTTATTTAATCTAATACTTCACAAAGGTACAAAAAACTTTTCAAAGTTTATTATTTAGTTAAAGAGTGGGTTGTAAACAAATTTTATATGTCATGACACAAACATGACAAGACAAACCCTTCTTTATAAGCTAGACATACTGCTTTTCTTTGAAAGTATTTTTTACTTAGACAAACATGTTTCAAGTGAGTTTTTATATATCTAACAAAAACAATGTTAAAGATTTTAGAGTCACATGGATCTGTAAAAGCGCTTTTGTAAACACAATTTTTTAAAACAACACAGTTAAATTGATTGTTGTCTAATTTTCCAATAATCTGGGCAAATTCGCCTGTGTATAGGAGAAACCAAGAGTCTTTAAATTTAGGAGAAAAAATAACTCTATGTGATTTAGCATACTGATTACAACTTATTTCAAGATTTTCAAGCTCTGAAAATCTTTTTAAAACTTGAGATAATGGACTTTGAGGTTTGTGAATGAACTTTTTAAATACTTGCAAATAGTTTTCAAATTGGAAAGAAGAGATTTCATCTAAGGAACAGTTAAAAAAGCTAACATCTTCATGTAAATGAGTTAAGCTGTGTACATTATACACAGAAAAAGTAGGACCATAAAATTCTTCTGATTTAACTACAAAGTAATTCAACAAATCTTTTGCATATTGAAGATTGAGACTGTCTCATTGCTAGAGTTAAAGAAAGAAAATGCTGATAACATTCAGGAGTAAAAGCATCTTTTAAAACTAAAAAGCCAGTATATAACAAAAATTGCCTAAACTCAGTGGCTTTCCACCTTTTTACTTCATGTAAACTTCTTGATTGATGAGCAAACTCAGATGGAAATTTACCACTAAACTTTAACAAATTTTCTGAAATATTCAACAATTGAGCAGAACCCAATCTATATGGGAAAGGTCCTTTGGTTAGAAAAATAAGAATTCGCTTAACAACACCAAGACATACTAAATGCATATAATCCAAGATATTGCCCAGCAGGAGCATCACAAATAAATGCACGGATTTCAACCAACAAATTAACTCCATCTTTATCATAACCACATGCTTTTAAATTCGCAAACTCAATTAAAAAATCATATAAAAAATCATTTAAATTGGTTGGTTTTTGGATACCATAGAAAATTGCAACAATAAATCGTGTAAACTTACTAAACTGGCAAAGTATAGGCCAAAATTGAGAGTTTGAAGATTTATGCAATGGCACACCATCAATGTTTACAAGTAAAGATATGATGTTGTTCTCAACTGGTAATAAAGGATTCTCTCTGAAAGTTTGACTAATACCATTACTTAACCCTAAATAGATATACTCCCCACCAAATTTTTTTCTGTCAAAACACAGCGTTGAGTCTTTAACAAAGTACAAGAAGATTTAGGCAAAGCTGCATGTCCATTGCATCTTAAAAGAGAAAGCAGCTCAGTACTTGCTGTATGAGTAATTCTATTTTTAATCAACCATTTTTTTAAATTTAAAATAAAATATGTTTCATTAGGGTCAACTGCACTACTTCTCTCATCTATTTTTATTTCATTTTCGTCGCTTCTTGAAGAAGAACCAAATTCACTGAAAGAATCGATCTGACTAGAAGAATCAAGTTCGCTAGAAGAGTAGTATTGATTGGAAGAATCAAGTCGGCCGGAAGAATCAAGTCGACTGGAAGAATCAAGTTCATTGGATAAATCAAAACGAACAGAAGAATCAAGCTGGCTCAAAGACTCTAGTTGATTTAAATGATTACTACAATTCAAAGAACCAATCTGAGTGGATGAATCTTCTATGTGGCATGGTTTTTGTTTGCTCGTATCATTTTTTTCCACTTCAAACGTTTTTTCAAAAAAATCTTCATCTTTGTCACTCTCGTATAGAAATTGTCTTAACAAATTATCCTTTCTTCTCCATTTTTTCATATATTTTCTGCTCATTTTCTTAATTTCTTTTTAAAATTAGCTTCTATTAAAGTTTCGGACCTGAACGCAACAGTTAAACAAAACAAAACAAAAAAAAATCTGATAATTCTTTTTTTTTTTATTAGACGACGTTAAACTGACGTCGCTACGACGTCTGAACAAGGGTCTTTAAAAGACGTCATGGATACGACGTCCTAGCGACGTCCTTACAAGGTCGTCCGACGTTATAACTTGAAAATAACCTATTTACAACGTCGTTACGACGTCGTGTGTTTGCTGCGATAATAAAGAAACTATATGTCACACTATTTTTAATATTGGTACTAGTCGCTCAAACATTTGAGTTAGAACTACTCAAAAAATTTCTCTCAACTCCCAATACCTTCGGAAATATCTTTTGTCAAAGATTAAACTTCTTTAGGATCATTCTTAAAATTGGTATCATGGACTCTCAATATTGTTAATAAAATGGGTTCTATTGAAAAACAAATACTCTAAGAATGTAAGTAAAGGTTTTGTGATACAAGGAAATCCTTAAAATTCTTTTCAAATGAAATTCTCTGCAAAGTTACCAAGAATAATGCATTCATTATTCTCAAGCGCGTTCTTTAAATCTTTCAAATAACTTGCATGACTTTTGGCTATGTAGAAATGAGAAGTTAATCCATAGATAGCTGTTATGAGACTTTTATATTCATCTTATTTATTTAATTTATTTTTCCATCATTCTAAATTGTAGGATATGGGAAGGCGGAGGGGGATGTTACCACCTTCAAAATGCAGTGTTATTATTTTTTTAAATGAATATAGTCATTTAAGTGAGATAAAAAGTTAGTTGCTATATCAGTTGCCATCCACTCACTGATTAGTCTTTTTATGAGTAAGTGTGTGGCAACTGCTTTAAGTTAGTTAATTGGGCTTCTACACAGTTCTCCAATTCCTTAATACCTGTGCCTATTTAAAATATCAGATAGAAAAAGTTAAAAGATTTTTTTAAAATAATATTCATGAACAACTACAAAATTTTTATAAAAGGGCGGATGCATAACGTAACAGTTGAAAAAATTTAAAATGCAAAGGAGTTTTCTCAATGGGGGAAGGGAAGTTCCCCATCCATATCCCTCTCATTTTGACCTAATGCAAATGTTTTTTGTAAAAATACATCTCGAATAGGAAAGTGCTCCATCTTTCCATGGACTACTTTAAAATTTGATTAGTGGTGATAAGTACAGATGCACACTCAATATGTCCCCCAGTATCAAAGTTAACAAGCCACTTAGAACTAAGATCCCAAAAGTAATATCCTAAGAATAGCAGTGATCAGCTGAAAAATTATTTCTTTTCAAGCGTTTCTTTTAATGAATATTTTCTGATTCTTTTTACAAAAAAATAGCTAAAACCATTTTCTTGACAAACTTTGATTCTTTACGACAATCTTTTCATCTTACTTTCTTTTTATGACTAAATAAGGAGAAGCGTGTTTTATTAAGGATGGAAAATGGGATAGAAAGTAAATAACATTTCACTTTAATTGTTCATAAACAGAATGTCCATACATTGCAGTAGTACAACACATTCAAAAAAAGTACTAAAACATGAAAATACTTGAGCAGTGATATGGGACGTATTGATGATTCTTCGCTTCAGCATGTATTGATGAAGCAAGTTTTTAATGTCTGAAACGTTTCAATACTTAAAAAATACCTTAAGTGCATGTTACATGCATGGAAAAATTTAAAGATAGCATGGGTGCCTATTCGGAAAAATGGTGTTTGTTGCATTATTTATTAATGCAACAAACTGTTTGTAGAAGCTTCTTGTTTTATAGGATGCGTTTCTCGCAACAGCTTCTTGTTTTTAAAGTATGCGATTTTTGTAACTTCTTCCCTTAATAAATATTCACTTCTTGATTTAAAGTAAACTGTTTTACTTGCATTACTTTAGTTAACTATTTGAGATTAAAAAGTAGTTAAACAGTAGTAAACATTTTTATCAAGATGTATTGAACGTCATTATCAGGTATAATACACTGAGAGCAAGGTGGGAGACTATACTTGGAGGATAATACTTGAAAGGCCATACAATTACAGGGAAAATAAAAAAAAAACATAAATTTCTGAACTTTTTTACATATATTTATTTTTTTTACAACAATTGTTTGTGTTAAATAGTACTCTTGTAAAAAAAACTTCAAGTTTATAATCAAGAAATAAAAGTTTCAGTATTACATTCTTTGGAGGGTATAAAAAAAACTTGGGTGTGAACTTTCTTTTTTAAGTTTGTAATGTGGAAGAAATAACAATCAGATATGCTAAACTTTGACTCAAAATTCCTGTTGACCAGCGTAATAGGCAATTTAAAACTGTCAAGTAGGTCAATTTACTTTAAATAGTTAGGAAAACTTTAAAAACTTAAGAAGCAGGACATATCGAAAACCGAAAGTCAATAAGTGACAATACCTGTAATCTTCAAAAATGGTTAACTTATTTGTAGACTTTTTGAGTCGTGTGCTCAATACTTTCTACATAACAGTTCTGCGATTGACTAGTAAACATATTTAGAAATTAAGCTGCGATTTCACAGCTTAAAACTTTAGTCGTGAACAGTTAGGTACAGAGTGACAAGGCACAAAATGTTTACTATATCAGAGCTTAACCACACGGATAGGCACAGTCCTGAAGAAACCTTAGCGATTCTGGGTTTTTTAATACTTCAATGTCTTTTTTAGAATTTTCACCAAAACTCAATGATTTAACAATAGTATTTTATTTGAAAAAGTTGAAGTCCACTTGGGCGGTTTTCAACAGCTTTCCAAAACGCCCAAGCTTTGACAAGGAATATTTACGGAATATATACAATTTTCAACAGTTTTCCTAAACGCCCAAGTTTTGACAAGGAATATTTTAGGAAATGTGTAAAGTTGCGAGCTGAAAGTTAAACCCAATTTAATTAGGAAAAAAATAATCTGATACAGGGTCGATTTTAAAAATATTAAACCACTTGCTGTTTCGTAATTAAAGAAAACAAAATTATTAGGCACAATTTTTTTGAAGCAGGGAATAGAGAATAGGGGGTTTACCACGGCGATCTTTACTTTAGGCCTAGGCACCGTGCAAACAATATCTGATTAAATTCGTTTTAAAACTCTTATACGCAGCTATATAATTTCGATATTTTGGATTATTTTCACGTATTAAACGTACACTTTAAAATTATAAGATGAGATTACAATGGCATTAACTTGCTACATAAGTTTTATTGCTACGTAAATTTTATAGTTCGAATCTTCGAATTTGGCCACACCGCAAAAATTACATGCAACTTGATGTGGTTTCTATTTTTTCAAGATTTTGGATTATATATAACGCTATATAAAACAATTGAAGTAGTACTTCAAAAAAATGTATTTAAATAATATACAATATAAACTAATGATTTTTTAAAAAAAGCTACGAACAATTAGCAAACAACTGAGAGATTTTTTTCTTTTACATTTGTATTAAACTTGTATGTGGAAACCACCGTAAGAAACAAATTCACGTGAAGTTTCGAGTTTGTCATTTGATTTTTACATTTTTTCAATTTTTCAAACAAAAAAATTTTGGCTTGAAAAATTACTAGATTTAAAAATCAAAAAACCTAGATTTCATTTTTTAAAAAACAAAAACTTAAAAAAAATAATTTGCATTAACTTTAAGAGAGAGAGACAGAGAGAGAGAGAGAAACTTACCTTATTACAGCTTTACTTCACAAATTTTTTTGTTTGTTTAGATTAATTTCACAGTTGACGAAAACTAGTGAAAATGTAGCTGCAAGCAGTTTGCTTGATGAGTATATAAAAGATTACCCAGAAAAAATAAAAGATGAGATTTTGGGGCAAGCTGCAAAAGCAGCTTCAAGACATGTACTTGCACTGGCATTGCTAAATATATTTTTTACAAATGAAGAAATGTCACAGACTTGTTATAACAAAAAAAGTGCTGCATTTAAACCTTTAGACGACAATAAAATTAATCAACTCAAAGAGGTTGTTTTCATCATCAAACCGCCAATTGAAAATGAAAATAAAATAAAACTTTGGAAAGAAATTTTTCAAAAAATCATAACTAAGTGCAGGTTTGTTCGGTTTAAGAACGCAACAGCCTGCACTTAGTTTGGTGTATTTTTAATTTTATTTAAATATTTTACATTTAAAGAAATCTTTCTTTCCGAAGTTCTGTAAACCTTTTTGAATTAATTCTAGTATTTCGTCTTAGTTTTTAAATGCAGCAGACTGTTAATAAACACTTAATTAAATAAAGACAAGTCTTTGAATTGTCTTCATTTAAAAAAGTATATTTTGCAATGCCTAATGATTTATTTATTTACTTTAATAAAATGTTACATAAACTTAGTTTCTTTCTCTTTTTTGAATCTACCCAATACTTCGGGAATATGCAGGAAACTTATTTAGTAGATTTAAATAAACGTTCAATAAATGTCGGCAAGTCATTAGGATACAACTTATTTTGCTTAAACATTGCAATTTTAATGTAAAAGTAACTAGACGATTACTTTTTAAATATTAAAAAAAAATTCATTTTTACCCTACCGTTCTTTTACTTGGTGATAAGAACTAAGAAACATAAAACTTGTTATTAAATATTCAAATACAGAAAAAACAAAAAATGATCGTTAGGTTCCGAATGTTCTTCGCTATCCCAACGTTTTAGAAGTAATGTAAGTAATTGCAACTTAAAACAGAAAATGTGATTTTGTTTTATTAACTTGAACATTTATAAAAGCATTATTAATATTGAAAAGGAGCAACAAAACTACGTATTCATTAAGCTTGCGATAATGTTACAGTTATATGGCAATGGTGTCATAAATAAATTACAGACCAAAAGTCAAGTCAGTAAAAAATTTATACCAATATATTATAGCTAGCATTTCGCACAGCATAAAACTGATAACCTTTTGCACCGATAGGAGATTTTCAAAATAAAATCTTTCAGAGATTTTCTAAATTTTTTTTTATGATGGCTAAATGGTATAAATTTTTATATTGAACGTTTCTAAGTTTCTTAAAATTGAATAGTACGATGTTGAATTACAGGAGTTCGGCCACGAGAAAAGAAATGGTACACTATATTAGATGCTTATTTTATTAGCTTAAAAAAACAACTACCATATCAATAAAAGTGCGTCACATTTGTCTGATTTACGATATAAAAGTGCCTCACATTTGTCTGATTAGTTGTTCACTTACTTCTGTGAGCAAATTACGAGGAAAATTTTTCTTAAATTATGAAGATTTAAACTATAGAATATTAGAAATTAACAAAAATTTCGTGCTTGATTAACATACTTCAACAGTCTTGAGTTTCTTTGGAACAAACTCGCATGGTTTACCATTTAAGCTTTTACGTTGCGTAATGACGTAACTTACACAGCTGCAACTTCTGTAATTAAAGTAAGTTGTAAATCTGGAGTAAATCTATCAAAATACAAATCAGAATTGAAAAAAAACTATAACAAGATAAAAAGGAAAAATTAGAAAAAAAAAAAAACAAAAAAAAAAACCCGGATCCGGATAAGACAAATTTCCGAACAACATAATGTAAGTAAAATAGCTGTGTAAACAGTTAACCGGATCCACTTCTGGATGCGCTTAAATTTTTGGACGCGCTTAGCTGCTGTGTAAGTATAAAATGGTTGCGCTTATCGTAAAATGTGAATCCATACATACATACATACATACATACATACATACATACATACATACATACATACATACATACATACATACATACATTCATACATACATACATACATACATACATACATACATACATACATACATACATACATACATACATACATACATACATACATACATACATACATACATACATACATACATACATAGATGTGACAAGTTTTGTTCATGAAAAAGTTGATCATTTGGTCATATTAGTGACAGGTGAAGTTACTGAAAAGTTACTTGGTGTTCTGAAAATATCAAAAGGAACTGGAGCAATTTGAGCTGAGACTAATATACCAAGTCTTGTGAAATGGGGAATTTAAGGAACAAGTTATTGGAATGTGTTTTGATACAACCTCCAGCAACATTGGAATTTACATTTATACTCAGGAGCTTGTACACTAATAGAAAATTATTATAAAAAGAATTGTTATTATTGGCCTGTCATCATCACATGCATCAAATCATAGTGTCTGATTTTTTTAAATGCTGCATTTTTAAATGCTTAAGCACAGATGTTTTGATTTTTTAAAAGGTTTAAAGAAAAATGGGTTTTTATCAATACCTCAGTGATGAAGGTTTATAGAAAAATGGAAACTCATTGAATATATATTATTGAAATAGCTTTTCGAGGTGACCATTTTATACTTATTGATAAATCTGGTGGAATGTTCAACATACTGGTCTTTTCACAGAAAAAAGCGTTTGCTTTATCCCTGCAGCTTAGATGAAAGTACTGAAGATATACGCCTCAGTGATATAGCCTTGAAAGATAACATTTTGAAACATTTGAAAGATGATACAGTAACATTTTTGACAAAGTGTTTGCAAACAGGTGGGAGATAACCAAGGGTTGACAACAGAGAGTTTTTAGAACTATTGCCTCTTGGAAAAATTCCTCCTAGAGTAAAACAAGTCAATATGCCTGGTACCTTTCGCCATGTTTATTGGTTGACAAAAGTCATCTACTGTATCAAAATATACATGATTAGGAAGTAGTTTAAAATGATATAAAGTAAAACAATGTGTCATTGGAAATGAAACAAAAAATGATTTCCAAATTAAACCAAACATGAAAATCTAGAAATGATGCTGATATCCATTTAAAGTCATTTGAAGATTTTCTGACATGAAGTCACTTGATGATTTTGTACCACTAACATTTATTTTGAATGTTTAGGGGTTGATTTTCAATGATTACTTGCCACTGATCCAATCATCTGGAATGCTCTTGAAGCATAAAAAAGGGGCTAATCAGAATTAAAGGATTTGAAGTCATTAATGATTTTGCTGAACACAGTATTGCATTGATGAGCTGGTGTAATGAAATATTAATAAAAAATGAAGAACGTAGACAGCCCAGAATGTTGTTCAACATACAGATAAGTTCATATCAGCTAAGAAATGATTACTAATTCAAATGAATACAGATTAAAAAATTAAGATTCTAGGATCATAGAACTGATAACAAATACATTCTGTTTACATTTTTAATACTTGAACTGCATAGTTACATATTATTAGTTGGTAGTAAATTATGTTAACTTTTAGTTAAAACTGTTAATAAAACTTATGAGATAAAATGTCCGAGCCAATGATGCATTTAAAATTGAAATTAAAAAAGAATAGAAAAATATGAAATTCGACAAACTTTTTGCTCACATGTCGTGAGCAACCTCTAAGTATTGAAAATGGGTGGAAATTCATGTACAATTTTATTTTGGTGTTTGTCACCACTGGAAAGGTTTTAAAGTAGTAAGCAACCAGTTGCTTTTCAGTTTCTTCTTAAATACTTGTTTCTTTTTGTTCTTAATTCCTTATATCCATATCACAATTATTGTGATATCAAAGTAAAAAGTAAATCAAGAGTACCTATATTTATGTACAAGCAATCAAAGATTTTTTAACTTAATAAAATGACTCATAAAAAAACATAAGGAATATTTAAGAGTATCAATGATTCTATCTTAAACCTACATAAATATTGTCTAGATTAATTAAAGCATAGGCACAAAAGCAAGTGTAACAAGTGTAAGGTTGTAATGATTGTAAAAGACTTTTATTACTGTACAAAATAAGGAATACAAAAGGTAGTGTACTCTTGGAAAAATTAAACAAAGTTTTATAAAACATAAAAATACAAGTACCTATTCGGACTCCACTTAACATGTTCATAGGAATTGGCTGTAGAAATGAAGGCTTTTCATTTCCATTGTTAAAAAGAACAGCAATAGATAAGTGATCTCCTTGGGCGAAATCTGCCATTAAAACCTCAATATAATATTTATTGTTTGGCTTCAATTGTATAGTTGCAGAAGAAAACCTAAAAAAATTATTTAAAGTAAAGAGCTAAATTATTAAAAGTATAAGTAGTAAAATAAGGAGTAAACAATAAAAATAAAAAGAATAAAACAATCTTTTTAAAAGATCAGTCAAATGAATGCCTAATTCATTCAGCTTCAGGTGTTGATTTTTTACACAGTGCACTATGTTTATAAAAAAAATGTTTTTTCTTCACCAAATGAGAATGTTTCTTTTTGATTTCATCTTTCAATCACTCCAAACAGTAACTTTAGACATCAACAAATTGTTGTTTTTACCCCAATATAAGCACACAGAGCACCCATTTGGAAAAAAGACTTCTTGCATACAAATATTCATGCAAATTCTTTATAGACTGCCTTTAGGGTTTCACATTACATCACAATTTTAAGACTTCATTTTATGTTTTCTTATTTGGACATCATGTTCAAACAATAAAATTAGTGCCTGTGCTGCTGCATTAAACTTAACAACAAATAGTTTTTTTGAAAAAGCAGTGTCCTAATAACACTTTTCAAGCTATTACCAGGCTTGAACTGTAGTTTAGTCCAATAAAGGAATGTTTAATTAACACAAAAAACTCTGTTTCCTTCAACGATTTGAAAATTTCAAGAAAGGCATCAGTAAAACATAATATATTGATAAAGATATTGATGTTTTACTGATGCTGAATGTCCTGAAACTTTCACATGCACCTTTCAAAATTTAATACTTCCTACAACAAAATTTTTTTTTTTATGGTGTCATGTGTGGTTTAGTCCCAGGACTTTTTGATTAATGCTTTACTTTATATTTCACTTTTATTATGTCTAAATTATAAATAAGCTAATGCTTGTTCCATAATCAGCAATCCATCTACTTTAAATGACTCTTGCAGAAGAATCAAATTTTAGGGTACAACTTATCTTCTAATACCAAGAGAAGCTTTGATTTTGTGAAACTGAAATTCGACATCAGAACTTTACTACTGAGCTTGAATGAATTCAAATGAAATGAATGAATGCAAGATGAGCTTGAATGAATTCAAATGAAATGAATGAATGCAAGAAACTATATGAAGGTTGTTGACAGTCTGGATCAATTGAACAAAAAAGAACAGCATGCCCTGAACTAATTAAAGTGCTTTGCTGAAATTTTGAAGAGCAGACAGGAGAGAGTTGCGATTAAGGAAACAAAAAACTTAAATATAAGTTTATTTTTTTAGTTTATCTGTTTAAGTCCAAGTTTAATGACTTAACATACAGGGTGTATACTTAATTTCTGACCCCCCACATGTTACAAACACAAGATTTTGAGTTGCTCTCTTAAATGCTACTTTAGCCCGAAAAATACTTTAGTATTTATTTTGGTGTAACTATACTTTCTGCACGTAAAACGCTCACTTCAGATAGGATATGACCTCAGAAAATGTTTATGGGAGCCATTTTGTCAACATACATAAAAATGATATTTTCATTCTCCTTGTCTTCCACGGCCTTTGGCATTATGACTATAGTTTTAGCACGATTTATAAGTAAATTGTCCTTATTACTCCTTAATATGTGATCTTAGTTTGCCAATTAATAACACATTTTTTCTTCACTGTTTATGATGTATTGCTACTCTTCGAAACCGGGGTCAGAAATTAAGTTTACACTTTTTTAATGTTTAGCATTTTGGCTACAAGAAATAATCAGCATTATTTTTATTTGTCTTATTTATATCAGTGATACTTGGTGTCTGTTTATGATTTACATTAATTACTCTGTGTGTATTTATATGTATTATATGTATATGTTACTAACATGTATTATATAACATGTGTTTTTTAACAATTTACTCTGAAAATGAGTTCTGATAAACAGTTACTTCGTCACCGAATTCAAGTTTTATGTAGTCAAGGATTAAGCATTAAAGAAATCACTAGACAGTGTAAAGTTTCTCGAAATACTGTAAGGAAGTGGGCAAGAAAACAAGAGGGTGACGTCACAGATGCTCAGCGACCTGGAAAGCCAACAAAGTTTTCACCAAGAACCAAGGACAAGGTCAGAAAGTGGGTCAAAGACAAAGTCGGAGTTGGAACGAGAACTGTAGCTAAGAAACTGAATTTTTCAGACAGTTAAAAAGAAAGAGGAAAAACAATTTCACACAGTGCTATCAGTAAATACTTGTGCAAGACCACATGGGGAAAGCATGTCTATACACAGAAAGTGAAACCCATGTTGTCGCAGAAAAACATCACTGATCGCGTAAATTTTTGTACTCGTTTGCAAGAAGAGGGATTCGCAGATGACTCACCGGATGGTAAAGTGAAACAAGCTCACGTATTGTGGACTGATGAGAGTCCAATTGAATTATATCCGGCTCCAAACCGTCAAAATCAAAGAGTATGTACAGCAACACCAGAGTCAATACCTTATGTTCGACGTCCGAAATTCGGTCTCAAGATTATGATAGCCAGCGGCATTTCTCGATATGGCAAAAGTGATCTGGTTGTTGTTGAGCAAAATAAAACTGTTGATGGAAAATATTACCGTGATATTATTCTACCTGTGTACAAACGTGCAGCTGATGATAAGACCATCTTTCCTGTAAGAAATAAAGTTATTCTGATGCAAGATGGAGCAACTTGCCACACGGCAAGAGCAACAATGAATGTGATCAACAGAGACTTTCCAGCAGTGTGGACCGACTGGCCTGGCAACTCTCCCGACTTAAATGTCATCGAACATATTTGGTCAAGACTCCAGGACAGTGTTTTACACAATCCTTGACCTCGTAATTGTGAACAGTTGATCAGACGTGTTGAACAGGAGTGGGCTGCCATTACGCAAGAAGAGTGTTTTCGCCTAGTAGAAAGCCTGCCAAGGAGAATTACCCAATGCATAGAAAGAAATGGACAAAATACTGATTACTGACTATTAACATATATTCTTTGTCTAATTAAATTGATATGACAGTAATAAAATGGTATGTGTTGAAATACCGTATTCTTAAATCGAGATATAGGGGGTCAGAAATTAAGTATACACCCTGTAGAATAGAAAACTGTATTAGACAACTGTTTATGAAGCTTTCATTAATTCTCAAAAGTTTTCCTCAAAAATGTATTATTATTAACATTTACTATTCTAAGTTAATATAAGTAAATTGCATAGAAGAAACAAGTAAAAGAGCATAGAAACTTACTTAAATGCATGATAACTTGAGGCAACTGTTTGGTTGATAATCAACACTTTATTTTTTGAGTTTGTATCATTGCTTAAATACAACTCACAAACATCATCACAAGAGCTGTAAAATGTATAACTCCCAGTTTGTGGAGCAAGAAACCAACCACGAACTCTTTGTCCATAAAAGTCACCAACATTTTGAGGTGCATCAAAAACATCAATAAATCCATAGCTATCTGGACTTTCAGGGTATTTTGGATTTCTCTTCAAGTCATCAATACCTTTTATGTTGTAAAAAACTTCACGAAATAAACCAGGGGAGACTAAAAAATGGTAGAAAAAGAACATTAGTAAAAGAAAAATAGATGTAGAGTTAGAGAAGTTTTTTTAGATAACATTGTTTTAAATAGTAAAGAATGTTATTAATAGATTTCATGTATAAAAATTTCATATTTTATAAAAGAAGTGTATATATCAACAGATTTTTTAATGTTTGATGGATTTATATTGTATTATATAAAGTATTAACTTACAACAGTTATCTTGATTACAAGATTGGTCTGATGTATAAACGAATACCTAGAAATTTCATGATAGTTATTTTGAAACACAGATCAAAAAGTTGAATATATATATATATATATATATATATATATATATATATATATATATATATATATATACATATATATATATATATATATATATATATACATATATATATATATATATATATATATATATATATATATATATATATATATATATATATATATATATATATATATATATATATATATATATATAATCAGACAAGGTTACATTTTCCTTAAAAAACAAAAAAAATTTAAGATAATATTTTTAAATTTTCCTTCGGATAGAAAACACTGGAAATTCATTGGATACATAAAGAAAGTTTTTTAGCTTGAAGAACAAGAGAAAAAAATTACAAAGAGAAAAGTTTGGATTACAAGTAAGCATGAAAAAAAACTTATTGCATTTATAGAGGAATCTCAAATTAGTATTTGAAGTAGCCACCTTTGCACAGTGTGGAACTTCATTACATAATGGTGGCTAAAAATTGAAAACCTTATTAAGTAAAAAGTTTATGGCATTTTTTTAGTTATACTATAACAACTCAGCCTCAGTGAAATTTTCTTCTTTTCAGCTTAAATAGCTTTGAGAAACTTGGGTAAATTTTGAGAAAATAATAAAAAAAAAACAAACTCCAAATTTACTTAAAAACGTAATTTTATTATACACCTTAAGTATCACATTTTATTTCATTAAAATACCATAATTATCATTAAAATACCAAAAAGAGAGTTCTAGATATTGGTATAGTCTTTAAATTCACTTTCCTATTTGTTTTACGAGTGTAGAGTTCATGGCAATTCCGGTATAATTTATTTATTAATTCAGCAGCTTCTTAACCCATTAATTCAAGTTGAACAGGCAAATGCAACAGAATTTCAGCATCACGTGCTAATACTTTATACACTTAAGATGAAATTATAAACCAAGAATCATACAAATCAAAAAATATTTTATTAGTCTCTATGCAATATGAATCCAACTTCTTTGAATTGATTTCCTGAAGGCAGTTTATCGCGACCAACATATTTTTTAATCGAACAATCAGGTCTTCTTGTAGATCTTAAACTTCACTTAAGTTCTATGGAGGTATAGTATCCATATATATATAAAACACTGGATGCAGCATAAACAGAAATAATTGAAGCCGAAAAAAGTTTACCATGATGACGTAGAGTGAGGCAGAAAAATGTTGTTAAAAAAGCGTATAATTTTATTAAAATGTTATGCTGTGAATTAACACAATATCTTTCATATGGTTGTATGATGTAAAATTTATATGGAGGTTTTAGAAGACTAACAATGAATACAAAATTATACATATACATTTGTAATATCCGTGTTCGGCATAATAGACACATGCCTTGTATTGTTAGCACTTTTACTGGGGAATAAAAAACATGGCGGTTAGCACGCCTTAGCTTATGTTGTATTCAGTTCGTGATTCAACACAAACATTAAATATTACATGGTACCAGAAGTAAACCTGTGTTTAAAATAAAATGGAACAACTTAGACCATTAGAGGCAATGAATTTAAATGGCAATGTTTCAGAAAACTGGAGAAAATGGAAGCAGAGATGGAATCTTTATAAAATAGCTTCAGGAGTCAATGACAAAAATGAAGATATTCAATGTGCCATTTTCCTTCACATGATTGACGAAGATTCATGAAAACCATTTTTACTCGTCACGGAATACCTTCAAATCTCATTGCGATAACAACACCTACAACAGTGCAGAGTTCCTTAACTTCTCAAAAGAATATGGGTTCAACTTCACTCCATCAAGTCCTAACTACCCCCAATCAAATGGTCTCAGTGAAATGGGCGTGAAAATTATGAAGAAAATACTAAAAAAATGCGACAACCCTGAACTTGGCCTTCTAGAATACCTTAACACGCCTCTTACAGGTATGGACTACTCTCCATCCCAACTTCTCATGAACAGAAGAACGCGAACAACCCTACCTGTGCACCGTGATTTACTTATACCAGCAGTTCCACTAAATGCTTATAGCCAGATCACCAAGTCCAGAAATCGTCAAAAACAATACTATGACCGGAACGCATCTGAACTCCCAAATCTCGTAGCAAACGACACTGCCTGGATGAGAAAAGATGGAACATGGAAGAAAGTGACAGTTAAAGAAAAACTAACACTACCCAGATCATACAACGTGGTAGATAAATATGGAAGAGTATATCGACGCAAAGGAAGGGTATATCGACGCAATCGTAGAAGAGTATATCGACGGAAGAGTATATCGACGCAAAGGAAGAGTATATCGACGCAATCGTAAACATCTGATTAAAACCAATGAGCAACCACTAGCATATCAGCATGAGCAACTTGATTTACCATACGATTTACCGGCAGTTAGCACACCTCCTACCTTAAATGAGGAAACAGCAAGAAATGAAATAGAAGAAGCTACAATCATTCCCGAAACTCTATCGACTGAACCGCAGCCTGACGTACGCAGATCGTCAAGGACTAAAAACAGACCTGCCTACTTGAGGGACTTCATTTAACTGTGTATATTATAAAGAACTTATTAACTATATGATATATATGCATAGCTTAAAAAAAAAAAAAAAAAAAAAAAAAATTATAGAAGGAAGATGTAATATCCGTGTTCGGCATAATAGACACATGCCTTGTATTGTTAGCACTTTTACTGGGGAATAAAAAACATGGCGGTTAGCACGCCTTAGCTTATGTTGTATTCAGTTCGTGATTCAACACAAACATTAAATATTACACATTTATGTATAATATATTTATCTATAATATACATATATGTTTATGTACGTTATATTTCATGATTTGGTATTAGTTTTAAAATGGTTAATTCGTGCAGTGCTTTTGGATGTACAGCTAGATCTGCTAAAGGGGTCTCAAGAAGTTTTCATAGGTAAGAAAGTAGTTCATATACATTTGAAATATTTTATTTATAAAGATTCAATATAATTTTATGTGGATTTTAAAAGACAGGCAGAGTATGTATAATGAATCTTAGCTATGCATTCTTAAATAGATCTCCTGTAAATACAGAAAAAAGAGCAGCATGGGTTCTTGCAACAAAAAGAAAGAATTTTGTTCCCTCTTCAGCAAGTTATATTTGCTCAGATCATTTTTATAAAGATTGTTTTGATATAAGCAAAACATCTGGTTTCTGCTTGAGAAAATATCTTAAATCTGATGCAGTACCAACAATTTTTGATTTTCCAGAACATTTAAAACCAGCTGCAGATAATGTTCAGAAAGCACCCACTGAAATAATTAAAAAAAAACTGAATAAAGAAGAAAAAATTGAGATAAATATGGAGAATACCTTTAAGGAAAAGATGATTAGTACTGATAAAATATTGTGTTTAGGAGATTGCATCAAATTTGATTCAGACAATCTGCAAACTGTCAAAAAGAAGTTGTCTTTTGTCTTAGATGCATATAAGTTACAGAAAAAACGTGTCAGATGTGTAATGCAACAAAAGCGCAGACTCAACAAAAAAATTGCAAAACTTCAAAATGTGATCAATGAATTACAAGGTAAATGTTTGATTATTGATGAAACCACAGCAACTTTAAGTAGTCTTAATCCTGGTATTAAAGATTTAATTCAAAGAAAACTGAAATCCAAAACGAATTTAAAATATCCTCCATCATTGCAAACTTTTGCATTGACATTACATTTTTATTCAGCAAAAGCATATGATTATGTCAGACAGTTCTTTAATACTTGTCTTCCTCATCCAGATACTCTGAGACGGTGGTATAGAAGTGTTAATGGACAACCAGGCTTTACTCATGAAGCATTCCAAATTTTAAAGTCAAAAAATGATAAATCCAATAAAAAAAATTATATGCAGTTTGATGATGGATGAAATGTCAATTCGAAAGCAAATTGATTGGGATGGACATAAATCATATGGTTTTATTGATTATGGAACAGGATTTAATGATGACAGTGTTGGTGTTGCTAAGGAAGCTTTTGTTTTACTGTTAGTTGCTGTTAATGGACATTGGAAGATCCCAGTAGCCTATTTTTTAACAGATGGACTTAATTCAAAAGAAAAAGCAAATATTATTTCTGAATGTCTCATTAAAGTTCACGAAACTGGAGTTATTTCTTTAACTTTTGATGGCACAGCTGCAAACTTATCTATGATGAAGATTCTTGGTGCTGACTTTAGTGATGTAAGAAATCTGAAACCATACTTTCAACATCCAGTAAGTGCAGAACCAGTATTTTTAATTCTTGATGCCTGCCATATGTTAAAATTGGTTAGAAATTACTTTGGTGAAAAGAAATTGCTAAAAGACAGTAATAATGGAGTTATCAATTATGCATTCATTGAACAGTTGTACAAGCTTCAGTCAAAAGAAGGAATTCATGCTGCTAATAAACTGAAAAAACATCATATAGAATGGAAACAACAAAAGATGAAGGTAAAGTTGGCAGCACAAACCTTAAGTCAAAGTGTTGCAGATGCTCTTGATTTTTGTGAAAATAAATTAAAATTAAAATAATTTCAAGGTTGTGGGCCAACCATCAATTTTATTCAGTTTATAGACAAAAGTTTTGATTTACTAAACAGTCGAAATTTTCTTGGTAAAAATTATAAAGCTCCTATCTCTTCAAGTAATTTGGAAGACTATGCAAATTTTGTCAATTTTGTATGTCAGTACTTGTCCAGTTTGACAGACAGTGCTGGTAAATTAATTTGTAAAACAAATTGCAAAACTGGTTTTATTGGATTTATGTTCAGCCTTCAATCAGTTATTCAACTTAGCAGATACTTGATTTTATCTTCAGAGAGTCAGTTCAAATTCTTGTTGACATACAAACTGAGTCAAGACCACATTGAAATGTTCTTCAGTGCTGTTAGAAGTCAAGGTGGTTTTAACAATAATCCATCTGCAAAGCAATTTATGGCAACATACTGATGTTTGCTGATACACCACTCATTAAAAAACATAAAAACTGTGAATTGTTTAGCTCAGGATGCAACACAAATACTTTCTGTAACAGGAGGAATTGTGAATCATCAGGAATGTAAATTCAATGATGATGATCCAACTGTTTTTATAGCTAATGATGATATTACACAAGTAAATATTATGGAACCACCACAGTTGTCTTAATATTCTGAAGAAGTGGTGAAATATAAAAGTGGGTTTGTTTGTAAAAAATTAAAAAGATCTATTAAATGTAAGGCCTGTACTGCCTCTCTAACTGATGATAATTCACAATGTCTACTTGTTGAACAGAAAAGTAGAGGTGGTCTTGTTCATCCATCAAAAGATGTCATTGTAATTTGTACTATTGTTGAAAAATTTTTAAGACATAGCATTCCAGACATATCGAAAATCAAAGAATTACAACTTTTTACAAAATCTATTCCATATCTAAAATTAAATATCCGTCGTCAACTAATTTCAAAAGTAATTTTTCAAGGACTGATAAATCACATCCAGGAACTTCCATTTGAAGATAATAATTTGGTTAAATTGATCAACTTGATTATTGATGCTTATTTAGATGTGCGTTTATACCATGTCTCATCCTGTGCAACAAGTTATACAAGGAGTACGAGTTCGAAATAAACTGACCAAACTAGTGTTGTTTAAAAATCAATAAAAAAGTGTTTATGTTCCTGCTATTAATACATTACAAAACATTTGCAAATAATGTAAATTATTTCTGAATATATATATATATATATATATATATATATATATATATATATATATATATATTATAATTATTAAAACATCATATACGGTATCATACTATTATTTCCTTTTTATGTAATATTTCGGCTCATATGGTGAGAGCCATTATCAAACTATTAAAGAGTTTGATAATGGCTCTCACCATATGAGCCGAAATATTACATAAAAAAGAAATAATAGTATGATACCGTATATGATGTTTTAATAATTATACTTTTACACATACTATTAAAGATGTCACTTAAATTTTATATATATATATATATATATATATATATATATATATATATATATATATATATATATATATATATATATATATATATATATATATATAAACACACACACACACAGACACACACACACACACACACACACACACACACACACACACACACACACACACACAAACTGGTTCCAGTTTTTTTCCTTTTATTGTAAAAAAATTACCTTAATCCAACAGATTAAAGTCTTTGTCAATATACAATAAACTAAACATGTATAATATACATAAATATAGGTATATATTATAGTGAATATAATGTACACACATATAGATGTATATATATTTGTTTTAAGTCTTTTGAAAATACCATATTTTGAAAGCCAAATTAATATTCAACAGGAACATAATTTCAACATTTAGACTGTATATTTTGTTTGCCAGTATAACTTCACTGTAGGTTAACCGTTTATTATCGATTCCTTAGGTCTCTTGACTCACGCTATACTGATAAATTCTTAATAACCTCAAGTCTTGAGCCAAATAACTTATTGACAAAGATTATATAATCTAATTAGATAAATTTTATCTAAATTTATTAATACATAATTACTTTTATTAAACCTATTTACAAAAGTAAAATGCTATATCTTTTTATATGGAATTTTAAACTGTTTACGAATTCGCGTAAGAACATTTTGCCTCACTCTACGTCACATTTTCAAAAAAAGCTCGGCTTCAATTTTTTTATAAGGTCAGATACGGCTATGCCGTATCTAGGGGTGGCAAAATCCCGGACATTCTCAATCCCGGGATTTCGGGATTGAGATATTTATCCCCGGGAAATCCCGAGAAATCCCGGGATTAATTAGGAAGCTGAAAAAATTATTGGCGGTGAAGCCTGTGAAGAACAATTTTTTAAGTACTCATTAAACACTGAAAAATTATTAATTTATTGATAATACAATTATATTATCAATAAACTAATCATTTTTCATTTTTTAGTTAAGTAAAATAATTCATTTACTAATTAACCTAAGTAATTTAAATTATAAAATAATGCTTTAAAAAGATAACACAGTATAAGTAAAAATAATATGAATTTAAATGAGTATACATGAACTATATTCATTTTTGAAAGTACCACCTTAAAAAAATTAAAGCGTCAATCATTTCGTCGTTTAATCGCGTTCGATTTTTTGAGCATAAAAACCCAGCTGCTGAGAATGCTCGTTCGGACTCCACACTTGTCGGCCGTATAGATAGCATATAATCATATGCTTTTTGAAGATGATTACCTCTTGTAGCACCACTTTCAAATAACAACATTTCTCTTTGAATTTTAGAAGTTATACTTTCTACCCTTATAGGTAGTGTTTGAGTTGCTGCCAGTCCTTTTTCCATAACTTCGTTTAATTCTTCACTAACAGTTTTGATTTTATTTTCACACTCCTTGCTTGATAAAGCCTCGCTCAGTTGAGCATCACTATCACTATTCACGTCTGTTGATGTAATTATATTTGCCGAGCTTAGACGCTTTATCAGGTTTATTATAATTTTTTTATTTTGGGCACTTGTATTTGGTACAAAAACATCTGGAATTTTCGATGAAGTAACCTGGCCATTATGAAGATAATAAACTGTGCTGCTTAATGGTGTTCTCCTCTCTTTTATTCGGTGACTCAAAGCGGCATACAATTGTTTTCCAATTTCGGATTGTTGTTGTTTTATTTTGGACAACATAAACTCTAATGCAATTTCAGCTGTAATTAAAGTTGCGTCTCGTCGACAAAGTGCCTCCACAGTTGCTTTAACGGGAGTCAAAAGTACCACTAAATCTGATATGGTTTAATATTCGTTTTCGTTCATCTTAATTGAATCATCAAAATTGGAATCCAATTCTAAATCTAGAATTTTTAACACAATATTTTAACTTGTCAAATCTTTCAAGCATAAGCAACAAACTGCTCCATCGGGTTTTGCAATCCATGATTAAATGGATGACCTTTCCAAACTCAATTTTTACGTACTTTTGTAAATAATTTTCATTTTTTGTTGGGGACCTTTTAAACATTTTTAAAATTTCCCTGACTTTGGTTATGATAGGTCCAATAATTTGATGTTTAATTGTAACCTCAGATGTTTCATTAACTAACAATGAATCGTTCGAATCTCGAGTACAATCTTCCTCTTCATAAACATCTTCACTTTCATAATCATCGTCTTCATCATCTTTGTTTTCTAAATTTTCAAAAACAGTGTTCTCATCATCTAAACTTTCATCAATTTCCGAGTGACTAGCGTCTTTTTTGTAAAGAACTGATATAACTGCCAGTTGTAGAGCGTGGGCAAAGCATAATTGTTGATCAATTTCTAGAATTTTTCCAAGTTTCTTCATAACGCTTGCACCATCAGTTGTAATACCAATGGTATCATCCTTAAGGTTTATTTTAAAGCTGTGGAGTCTTTCTTTTAGAAGTGAAACGCACTTTTCTGCTGGCATAGACCCTAAAATGCGAATCAAACCTAAGTTCCAATAGGTTTTCAACTCATGTACATTCACATTTATATATCTGGAGTTTCCAAAAGAAGTCCACTCATCAAGTGTTAAGGAAAATTTATAACCTCTTGATATTTGATCAATTATTTCCTTTATAACTTACTTTTATATATAGGGACATTTTTTTATCCTCGTGCAACTAACCCGGCTCGTATATCAATGGAATTACAAATTGTACTAAATGATATACCGTCTTTTGCTGCCATACGTGCCAACACTTCAGACAGATTTTCCTCTTTTTTCAATGTTGTTGAAAAAAAGTTCGAAATTTTCAGCTTTTTGTTTTGAGGTTCTTCTTCAAAATCTTTCGAATTTGAAACTCTCGTGGATAAACTTGGTGCTTGCGATTGAAATGTTGCTTTAAGTTTATGTTTAGACAGTAAATGGGAATGTAGACCTTTTGTTGAACCACCAGCAATTTTCAATATTTTTTTGCATGTATTAACTTTGCACATGGCTGTTTCATCTGCTCCTCTTAAAAAGTGTCTCCATATCAGATTTGTGCTATTGAATTCAGCGTAGTTCGTCATGATATTTACTTAAGTTCAATTTTTTTTTAAAGTTCTGAAGTTCTTAAATTATTTCAACTTACGTTTCTTTATCAGATCTATAACTCTAACTGAATTTGTTACTGTTACTGTGAAAATGATTATCACTTTGAATAACTGCAAAAAAAGCTTATTTACTTAAAAAACCTTCTGTATTTTGACATCATTAGTTTAAACCATTGTTGAAAAATTTTTGAGAATCACGCATAGATTTCGTCGCATAAGAATTGTAGGGTTCTATCTAATTTTTGCTGTTGTGAGAATTTAACTTTCAATTTTTCTTAGTTAATATGTTTTTATTCCTGTCATTTTTTTAAATTTAAATTATAACTCTTTTTTTTATTTATGTTCATAATTAAACCGATAGTATTATTTATAAATGTTTTAAATTTTTTGTTTTTTATTATTAGAAATTGTTAATTAAAACTTTTATTAAATTCTTATAATATGAAAAAAGCAGATAGAACTCTTTAATTCTGCGATGATTTGGAATTAAAATGAAGCCGAAAATTTGAAATTAAATTAAATCATTGCAAAGAGAAGCTATGAAACAAATATTTTACCAAAGAATATAGCTATGAAACAAATATTTTACCAAATAATATATTTACTAGACACTTTATAATGTAAAAATAAGATAATAACTTAATCCCTATTTATCTTTATTTTCTTTTATTACATTCCCGAAATCCCGGGAAATTTTTGTGAAAAATCCCGGGATTACGGAATCAAAAATTTGCACAGAATCCCGGGATTGCCATCCCTAGCCGTATCCAGTGTTTTATATATCTATGATAGTATCGCCCGGAAAAAGTCCATTGAAAAATACTTAACTTCCTAATAATTAAAAAAATAAGCTTTTCTACTTGCGACTTGAGAAATATACATCACATGGCATAAAAATCCGAATTGAGACCGTAAAGTTTACTTAAAAATATACATCACATGATATTTTTTTAATCTAATGTTAGAAATATATAATTTATCCGTGAAAATTTTGCTGTGCAACTTTTCATATTTGAGTAGTCATCTTGAATGTAAATTTTATGAATGTAATATTTTTGAAATTTTAGATATTTTTGAAAAAACTTGAAATTGAATTTATGGCGAGAGTTAGTAAATATGTCATAGATTTGATTGTGACGTATACATGGCCCACTTAAATACACGGCCTTCTTTCCTGCTTAAATCGAAAAAAAATAGAAGGCCAGTTTAAAAATCGTATATTCGGCCCAATGGACATTCTTTCTCAAAATAATTTTAATTATCGCGTTATAAATTTTAAGTGAGTATATCTGACACAGAATAAAAATTTTACGTTGGCTAGCTAATTCTTAACTGCTAAACTTTGAATACTTAATTGTGGCTTCTTTTTAGTATAAGATAATAAATATGGTTAATAAATGCTTTTAATCATGGCTGCACCTCTAATTATATCTGTTGTAAAGTGTTTCCAGTTTTTTGTTTTCCAAACTATAATGATTTGAGAAAGATTTGAGTTATATTTGGCAATATAAATTTTGGGACTGTCAAGTACTGTGCAAGAAATAAAAATACATAAATTCTCAAAAATAAACCTCAAAAGTATAAAAAAGCTCTAACACAAACTGATTAAAAATGAAAAAAAATATTTTCATTTTTCTCTCTTTCTCTCTCTCTTTTTAAATGCAACTGTTATCTGCATCAATAGAATCCCTGACTCTCTTTATGGTGTTATTAAAATAAATATTTGAAATAACAGTGTGTATAATTTCTTTTCCATGACTTTGATGTTTTGAACAAAAAAATGGTTGATACCCTTCTCTACTGCCAAGAACTAACTGCTGCTTTACGGTGTTGCATTTGAGACTGATAAATAACATCAAAAATGTGATCTAGCATAGCAAAACTGTCACAGACATATTCTAAAAGCAGTACTGATGGAGTTGTTAGCCCACCTCTGGACAATTTATTTAAATAAATTCTGGAAAAATTAATCTTTTTTTATTAAGTAAGTTGTTTTGAATATTTTTAATCAGATGCACTGTGTCAAAGAAAAAGTAAATTTTTTGTGATAGTACATTAATAAACAAACCATCTTTTTTTCACCATGTGTATCAAGTAATTTTGTAAAAGAAGAAACATTTGAAGCATGATTGTCACAAACAAACACTCGAACATTAAAACTATTTTTTATTAAAAATTGAATCAGGTTAAGAATTGCAACAATGTGCTGAATATTCTGGTGACAATGTTATTGGGATTAGTGAGAAAAATGAATGTTATAGAAGCATTGTCTGTTTCATGGTAGTTGGTTTGAAAGAAAATATCTCTTGTGTTGTCAAAGCAATTCCAATTGTAAAATTGATACTGACTGGTTAAAGTCTGAAAATACATTTCATCAAAAATTATTATAAGATCTTTCGATAAGCTCCCATTTTCATATAGCAATTTTAAAACTTTCATAGAATCTATTTCACCTGATCTAAGCTTGCCCAAAGTTTGCAGTGATGTGTACCGCAACATCAATGCAAATTGAAGAACGTTTGAAGAAAAAATTTTTTTTTTTTATTTGGTGACTTTTAAGTTCTTCAAGAATAGAAGACGACTTTTCTTTTTTGGTGCTAAAATGTGAATTGAGGTTTTCCAGCATACTCCTTCTTTTTAACATACATTGGTGGGTAACTCTAAACCATGACGGTTTTGAAACTGGAAGATTTTTACAAAAAAGTTGGACATGTAAATTTTTGTCAATGCGAAGAGACTCAGCAACTTCAGGTATGTGTAGTTCATTTTGAATAATTTTATGGAACACAACACAATCATTAAATTTTGAAAAAAAACTATCCTGCTGGTGAATCAGCAGCTGAAAGGGAATTAATATCTTTAATAATATCTTTCGATAAAAATTTCTGATATTCATCTTCTTGAAATATTCTTTTAGTTGGTGATCTTCTTGAAATATTCTTTTATTTAATGATCTTCTTGGTCCAGATATAACTGGAAGAGAAGCAGTTGCTATGCTAGCAGGGTATATTGTAATGACAGGCTTCAGGTTATACAGCAAACGAAATCGTTTTTCTGATGCTCCTTTATGTACTAATTTTTTCTCAAAGTGTTTTAAACAGATTACAGATGATTTTGTGACAGTCCAGAAATTTATACTTACAAATCTAATCCATAACTTTCTTAAATCATTATCTTTTGGATAACCAAAAACTGGAACTCCTTCACTACTTAATTGGAGGTACAACCAGCAACACAGCATTTATTAACCATAATTACTATCTATTAATAAAAAGAAACTTCAATCAAGTGTATGAGGTTTAGTTGATGTTAAGATTTAGAAAAAGGCTGCAGTTTTTATCCTATGCCGGATTTACTTATTTAAAATTTATAGCGCAATATTTAAAATATGTTAAGAAAGTTTGTCCATTTGACGGAATATACGTTTTTTAAACTGGCCTTCAATTTTTTTTCAATTTAACCAGGAAAGAAGGCCGTGTATTTAAGTAGGCCATGACGTATATCTCAATTAAACTATTCTAAACAAATTTCTTAATGTTTAACTAAGATGAAATTTAAGATATTTTTTGATAAAATTCGATTTAACGAGGGAATTCGAAAGATAAGTCGAAGAGATATTTTTTAAAAGAGATTGTTAAAAGCTACTTTTAACTTTGGTTTTAACAATGCATAGAGGTCTGGGAAAAGTTTTTATTCTTTACCGTACAAATTACCGTACTTTTCTAAAAAAAGTCTGAGTATTTACGACTTTTTTTTCGAAATTTTCGACTTCATCACTAAATATCTCCAATACGGTATAACTTAAAACATTCATATTTTGGGTTTTTATTATTCAATTTGTTCCTAATATAACTCCATAGTCAAATATAGTGTAACGTTTTGATTTTTGACCGCCTGATTCCACACTGTGATATTGGAAACATAACAGGCTCTAACGCGTTTCGGCAACGATTCGATAAGTTTCATACGGTGTTCTTTCGGTATTTCGGACCAAACTCTACAACTTTTAAGATGCTTCACGGACATTATCTTGATTGGTACCACTTAAACATCCATATGTTCTCAATCGTTATCTTGATTGCTACCACTTCGATATCCATATGTTCTTGATCGGGTTCAGATCTGCAAACCAAGCACATTATGACAATATCTCAATTTGCTGCTCTTTTAGCCAGTCTTAAACTGACAAAGCTGTTTGAGCTGCGGGTATTAGTGGGGATTTTTGTGGTTGTTCCGTTTGTATATGGGTAATAGGGGAACCCGGGGTAAGACGGGATACTTAAGCAAAACAGTCAGATTGGGACACGAAGACACCTATATATTTCCCCCTATTTTACTGATCATGAAGCCATATGTATATCATGTATGATTCCATAGTAAACATAGTAATATATCATCCACCATGATGGCTAGCTTCAATATGGCAAAGGTCCTGAAAATCCCATCTTGCCCCAGGTATAGGGGTAAGATGGGATACCCATCCCATCTTACCCCAATCACCAGGGCACGATGGAGTGACACAGAAATCCCATGAATAAAAATGATGCTAAATTAGAAACTTTAATCGCTTACTGTATTTAAAGAAGATAATTTGTTCTAACCTTATTATTCAGTAAGATAATCAAGTTTGAGTGTACCACAAAACTTTGAAAAAACAAGTAAAGAACTGCTTTTAAATTTAACTGATTATTTAGCTTTTCCTTGAATCTTCTTATTTGTGACGATTAACAATGCAAATGAAGATTTCCCTCTTCATCATGATGACAACGATGCAACAAATAATGTAAAAAGGTCCCATTTTGTTAGTAATGACCTCAAACAAAATTGTTTCAATGTTCATCACTGACGTCACTGACGTCACTGACGATTTAAACAATCAATTTTTTATCATTATGATCCCTTTCATTTTTAAAAAATGATTTTCTTTTAACAATACGATTATGACGAAAAGAGAAAAAGTTCCCGTTTTAAACCTTATATCCATTTAAAAATATTTTGTTTGTGGCAGGCTAAAAATTTTCAACGTTCGTGTTAATTTAAATGTAATCTCGATTAATCACTTTCAAAGCTCTCATCTTTAATTAGTATTAATAAAAGTTATAATTGATACGCTATTTTTTCAAAATTATCTCTCATTTTTCGAATAACTCAAAATATTCCTCTTAATGTGATTGCTTTAGCCTGGTGTGTATTTAGCCTGGTGTGTATTTAGCAAATTCGCGTCTATCGGTGGTTTAAAAGGAAACAAAAATAGTTTTTACAAGATTTGTGCGCATTCACATAAGGATTTTCCTTTTCATTCCTGCAAAATTATTGCAGAGTTGAAATTTATACTTTTTGGGTATAAGGTAATCTCTACAAGAATTTATTTCAAATATGAACCCCTTTTCATCTCTATAAAAGGATTGCAGAGATAAATATTACACTTTTTGATAAGTTTGTCTGATGAATACGATTGAAAAAGATTTTTATGCTTAAATTAAGAGAAATACCGAAGGTGAAATGTGCCTAAAAACATAACAAATATTAAAATAAGTAAAAAAGTCACTTGCCAATAAGAACAGTAAGACATCGAACTTCATTTTTTATTTTTATGCACTTGATAGTTTCCACAAGGTTGACCTCTTTCAAAAGATCATTTTTCACTTCTGGTGAACTTTTGATATTACATTTTGTTAGCGAGATTATGTGATAATTTGACATTAATAATTTGTCATTTTTAAGTGTAAATTGTATAAGTCGAAGCCATATACACTCTTTAATGAACTTTGATCAATCAGTATTATTTATTAAAGACCAATAGGCATCATAAAGAGCCACAAGAAGTCGTTTTCTTTCGTTGTGACATAAACCGAAGGCTATCCGTAAGCATTTTTTAAAAACAATTTCAGTTTTTTTAAGTCGTTAACAAAGTAGATCAATCCAAGTTGAAAGAATTCGATTGAATTGAGACAGTATGTTACATGTCAATTGCTTATATATGTAATCAATTGAATTGAGACAGTATGTTGCATGTCAATTGCTTATTACCTTTTCTCGTAGCGTTTTTATTCATTTTTTTAGCTTATATATGTATATTAAGCGTATTTTGTGTACCTTCGTGAACTAATAAAATAGAAATTATTAACAGAAAACTCCTAAAACTATTAAATCCACAACATCATTAAATGTTCTAGAACTTTCCGCAACGGAATTACATGAACTGATCAATGAAACGAGGTCGAGGGGTTAAATTCAGTTAGTGTCATGCAAAATGTTGACTACATTTATTTGGTTTATTTATGAGTTTAAACGTGATGCTTTAGTAACTAGATATAATGATTTAATAAGGTCGACGGTGAACAATGAAAAAAACTCCGTATTGCCAGAAGCACTCGGTTTGGAAATACTTTTAGTTTCAGTTTTTTTTTTCATTCCCCGCATAAGCAGTTTATTACAAACAGCAACACGAAATTAACCGCATTCACCGCATTTTTTTAATCGTTTTTAAACGATGTAACTTTTTCTTTTTTTTTTCTCAATTAATGCCTACGAATTTTATTCATTTTCCGAAAAAAGGAGACAAATTCGGTTTGGTTTTTCTTTTTTAAGCATGAAAAGGATAAAACTCAAAATGTAAATAGTGCACATAAACGATAAAAACAGGAGACGGCTTGATAAGCGTTAAAATTATCCTATAAATTAAGATTTTATAAAACTACCCAGCAAACATAAGACGTCTTCCCAGCAAACATAAGACGTCTTAAGACCGTCTTATTCAGGTCTTAAAATGGTCTTGTCTTCGAATGACGTCTTTTAAAAGACTGTATCATCGTGAAAAATTGCGCGTCTTCGTAAGACGTCTTCGTAAAACGTCTTTTAAAAGACTGTATCATCGTGAAAAATTGCGCAATATCCAACAAAAGACGCGCAATATCCAACAAACAAAAAGACGTCTTTTAGTCGTCTTAAAGACGTCTTTTCAAGACCGAAAAAGACGTCTTAAAGATGCCTTAAAAAGGACTACATTGTCCGTCGAAAAGATTGTTTAAAGACGTCTTACTCAAGACGGCCTGAAGATTTATTTGATTATATTTTAAGAAAACTGTGTCGTATTTATGGTATATATAAGTTGCTACTTCCGATTATAATAAGTATTAACAACATTAAAAACACCATTAAGCAAGTTCAAGTTCGTACTTTGTATTTTAGAAACATTATTAAAGAAGAAAAAGAAAATTATTTAAAAAAAAACAAACAACGCAAATAATTTAAAAAGGTACATATAATACAGTTAGTTGGATTGTTACCAAGTATCTTTCTATTTAACAATTTATACAACATATAATAACATATACAATATATAACAAAAAAAAAGAACATATTTTTTTTATTTTGTTTTTTGCCTTGAAGGAGCATTTTTACAATACCGTCCAATTTGCTGTTTAATTTCAGCATTTGAAACCTTTTCAAATCTTCTTTTTATAACTTCTAAAAATCAAATTAAACATCATGTAGGATATATTTATCAAATATATTGGAAATAAATTTAACTTAGATTTTCAACTAATTTAAAAGTTGAATAATTTAAACTTATTTTAGATTACCTTCTACTAAGTCATACAGTTTAGTTGATAATAAACCAATCTTTTCACGAGAACCTTTTAAGTTGAACTGTGTCAACAGGTTCTTTGTAAATAATCTAAAAAACATATCGAATAAATAATAAAATTTATGAAAAATATTAAACAATTTATAATTATTGATTTCCACAATTACTAAAATATATTTACAAAAAACGAAAAATGATTGCTATACAAAATATAATAAAAAAACCTTTTCATGAATTTCATAATGACATTTGAAGATGAAGATATTAATGATAGTACATGGAATTTGAATCCTGAATTTAATGCTTCTTAGGCTGAGCCTGAAAATCCTTGTAAAGCCCTAAATAATGTTTTTAAAGAATGCAGAGAAAACAATAAGTCTTCGAGTTGCAATTATGAGAATTTTGAATGTTGTAATGCAGCACCACTTATGACAACAGAAACATCAGAAGATTAGTAATGTGGTCTTCGAAAAGCAAAGTTTCTTAAAACCAATTAAATGAGCTTTTGAGTATTCTTAAAAAACATGGTCATTCAAAGTTACCAAAAGATGCAAGAACCCTTTTAAAACCATCTAAAGTTGTTACAGTAGATAGGAAGTGAGGTGAAACTTATGCGTACTTTACAATTGCTGATGGCATAAATTAAAAGTGAAAATATTTGTTTCTGTATAATTATTTTGCCAAACTTTTATTTAGGTTAAACAGCTAAGTTTCTTAGGTGCAGAAGATTTTAAACAACTGACAAGATTGGTCATGAATAGGTTTTTTTATTATATTTTGTATAGCAATCATTTTTCGTTTTTTGTAAATATATTTTAGTAATTGTGGAAATCAATAATTATAAATTGTTTAATATTTTTCATAAATTTTATTATTTATTCGATATGTTTTTTAGATTATTTACAAAGAACCTGTTGACACAGTTCAACTTAAAAGGTTCTCGTGAAAAGATTGGTTTATTATCAACTAAACTGTATGACTTAGTAGAAGGTAATCTAAAATAAGTTTAAATTATTCAACTTTTAAATTAGTTGAAAATCTAAGTTAAATTTATTTCCAATATATTTGATAAATATATCCTACATGATGTTTAATTTGATTTTTAGAAGTTATAAAAAGAAGATTTGAAAAGGTTTCAAATGCTGAAATTAAACAGCAAATTGGACGGTATTGTAAAAATGCTCCTTCAAGGCAAAAAACAAAATAAAAAAAATATGTTCTTTTTTTTTGTTATATATTGTATATGTTATTATATGTTGTATAAATTGTTAAATAGAAAGATACTTGGTAACAATCCAACTAACTGTATTATATGTACCTTTTTAAATTATTTGCGTTGTTTGTTTTTTTTTAAATAATTTTCTTTTTCTTCTTTAATAATGTTTCTAAAATACAAAGTACGAACTTGAACTTGCTTAATGGTGTTTTTAATGTTGTTAATACTTATTATAATCGGAAGTAGCAACTTATATATACCATAAATACGACACAGTTTTCTTAAAATATAATCAAATAAATCTTCAGGCCGTCTTGAGTAAGACGTCTTTAAACAATCTTTTCGACGGACAATGTAGTCCTTTTTAAGGCATCTTTAAGACGTCTTTTTCGGTCTTGAAAAGACGTCTTTAAGACGACTAAAAGACGTCTTTTTGTTTGCTGGGTACCGTCAAACGGGGTGACTATGAGCGCTTTTTAAACATTTTTGCGTCATATAACAAAACAGTTAGTCTAATCGCTACTTTTTTTTTTTTAACAGAACATTATACTATCCAGCTTCCAGAATTGGTTCCAGGCCTGATAAATATTATAAAGTAAATACCTCAATTTTCTTATTTTATACAAGCATCTTCATATTTTTAAAACGGGGTAACTTTGAACACGGGATTCGGGGTGACGGGGTTACCAGCAAACATTATACTAGTTGATTGCTTTGAATGTTCCTGTTTGTTTTCAACACGGTGTCCATGTCCACGACGAAAAATAACAGCTTTGGATCCTGGATTATCTGTTATTTTGGTCTCGTCATAATTACACAGTATTGTGAAAAATTTAAGAACCACCAAAAAAACAAATCATAATTTATTTTTATCTTTAAATTTTTATTTAACCGAATATATTTTTCTGGTAAAAAAATCATAATAATAAATTTTAGAAAATAGAGAAACAAGATAAAAAATAATAATAACTTTTAAACAAATATGATAAAAAGATAATAAAAACTTTTAAACAAATTAAAAAAAATGTATTTAAAGTTTTATAGGTAATTTTTATTTAAAAAAAATTGTGAAAAAGTTAAGAACCACTGAACAAAAAACGGTAATTTTTACCTAATACCGCGTAATTCTACCATGAATTTTTAAGCACTCATTTATACGTTTTGGCATTGAGCCTATTAAATTCTCTAAAATATGTTTGGGAACATTTCCAAGTATTGCTGGTAAAATATTGCGCAACTCCTCGAGGCTTCTTGGTGCTTTCTTGGCAATCTCTTTATCAAGCCAACTCCAAAGATTTTCAATGCAATTTAGACCTGGGCTATTTGGTGGCCAAGTTAGACGCTCAATATTTTTGCTTTCGAACCATTCAGAGACAATTTTAGCCCTGTGACATGGTGCAATGTTTTGCTAAAAAATGAACGGAACGCTTTGCTTAAGTGCATCAATTCACGGTAACAAGTTGTTATTTAAAATATTGACTTAATAAATAGAGTTGAGTCGACCATCAAATAATTTAAACCTACCGAGATCATAATATATCATGCAGCACCATATTCCAACCATCCCGCTACCTTGTTTTTTTCTTTGAACTATACAATCGAGATTTTATTTTTCTGAAGGCTGCCTGCGAATCATAATTCGGTTTTTTCGGTTATCAACCTCGATATTCATCTCATCAATGAACAATACTGTCCTCCATTTTTGTTTAGACCATTCTTTGACGCTTTGGCAAAATTCTTTTCGCTTTTTTATGTTGTTTGGTAAGTCGCGGTTTTAGAACAGCTTTTTTCCATAACATATTGTTAGCTAACAGTTTCCAACCCACAAGTGATGCCGATGCTTGATGCCATTTGAAAGCTTCCATTCCCTTCTTAATTCATGCGACGGCATGGTTCGATTTTTCTTTGCCAACCTGATTAAAAGGCGATCATCATTGGGTGTCGTGAAACGCGGTCTTCCAGAACGATGGCAATCAACGTAAGATTTCGTCTCTTTGAATCTTTTGATGATTGTTAACACCGAACTATGTGATCGCTTTATTATTTTTCCAATTTCACGAGCGGATTTACCTTTCTGGTGAAAATGCACCACTTTTACACGATCTTCGTAGGTAACAGCTTTTCTGCTCAATTTTTTCAAAAGAAAAGAATTTTTTTTTGTTTGAAACTAATTTTTTTAAAAGTTTTAAAAAAGATTAATTTTTTTTAAATACTTTTATTGGTTTTTTGGTAATTTAATGGTTAATAGAATATTTAAACAAAAAAGGTAAAAAAATTAATTAAAAAAGTTGTTTCCGCCGCATTTAGCACCAAAAATTCTTTGTAGTTCTTAACTTTTTCACACAAAAAATACTAAAAAAAAATTAACACATAATATTTAATCCTTATTTTTATAGGTTCTATTAACTAACTTTCAAAAAAAAAATTTTTTTTTCTTTTTTCTCATGTTCTATTTAATATGTTTGAAAAAAAAAGACTATTTTATTATCTTTAGAATAAAATTTAATTAAATTTATTTGAAAAAAATATTTTTTTTTATTTAGTGGTTCTTAACTTTTTCACAATACTGTGCATGTTTTCTGGAGGTATACCTTTTAACTCTTGATATAAGTTGTTAAAATAACGGTTAAGGGTTTCTTCATTTACTAAAGCCCTACTGTGCTTTACATTGTCAGCAACCCTTTTCATCAAACAATGCCTTTTCATGAAAGACTAAACCCAATCTACAACAGGCATATCATTTTTAAATATAAAGTCTGTTATTTTCCTTTCATCACAATAACATTTAACTAAAAGTCGAATGTCCAAAGAATTAAGAGGTACCCTCCAATCTGTCATATAAGTAATTGTTTGAATAATTAAATTTTCTGTAGAACTGTCAAGTCTGATTTATCCACCATGCTTTTTTGGAACTTGATTTCCAAGTTTTACGTTTTTATGGAGAGTTCCTAGCGGAATGTTATAAGCTTTAGCTGCTTTCCTGATAGTAAATCCGTGGTTTTTCACCTAATTTACTGCTGCTTGTAATTCTTTTTGAGTGTAATTTGTTTTTTAACCTCGGCTATTTTCCTTTCTTTTGTAATCTCGAGGCATAGTTCCTTAAATTATTAAAAAAACACACCTGAATTCTTGATTAAAAAATGTTATTTTTAAATGAGCAAATAATCATTTACTGACAAGTTACACCCTCAATGTTGAATTCATTTGAACAATATGTACCTGAACTTGATGTGTAGCAACTTTTATAGAGTTTTGATGCTTCTTAAGATATGACTTGATAAGTCAACTAACTTCCCGAACAATGTAACTCATGTTGTTGATATGCGATAAAGAAAAGCCGAAAAAGAAAAATATTTTGCTTTGCCTAAAATTAAGTTTTAAATATTGTATTTAATGCAAATGGATCAAAATAACGCACAATTTAGATCTATTGTGTGTGTTGTTTCACCTTTTAGTTAACTTGGTACTGATGTTCATAGTCACCCCGCTGTTCATAGTCACCCACTTTTACGGTGATTCACAGCTAACAATGTCAGCTGTCACAAAAAAAATTTATTTCCAAGATGATCCTTGTTAGCTTCAATAGATTTACTAAACTTTGATTGATTTTTAGCTAGAACATTTTTTTCTTATCACAAAATATATAAAAAAAGGAAAAAGAGTCATATCAAGAATCATTTTAGACTAAAGAGTTCCACTATTTCGTTTCAACGGAGAATTTTGTTGGCTATGCGTCAATTAACACTCTTGACTCAGAAATATTCGTTTTGCTTGGACCAAGACTCTAAAATCTTTCAGACTTAAGCATCTGACCGGCGGTTGCTACGAGCAACATTTATCAAGTTAATTTATCCAATATAACTTTTGCAATTAATTAATAAAGAAGCGTAAATTTATAACAGAAAATAGTTTAAGGTAAAAAAAAAAGGTGCAGAGTAAACTCATTCTAAACATTTTTAAAACTATTAACTCTCTATCTGCCATGTAATTTCATCTTAAAATGAAAAGTTTTATTAAAACTGCAACAGATGCTCAGTTAAACCAAACTGACATCGCAACAAATTTTTTTAAATCAACAGCTCAGTATTGTTCAAATGATAGCAAATATACAAATCAGCAAAGCGAACAGAGGTTACTCGTGCCCTCGATATTTAGGGTAGACCGGGGCACGTTGGCCCTAGGGGCAGGATGGCCCTTTTGAGTTAGTTCTATGACTATGCGCTTCGGCGCGCTAGGAATCAAGGGGAAGGTTGACAGCACTCCTCCCCTCATTCCTCAGAAGTATCACTGATATCTGAGTACAGTTGCCAGTGTTGTATCTTTTTATCGATTTTGGATAAGCTGAAGTAAATTTTGAACAGTTTGCTTGATGTGTTTGTGTTCACCAGTCTTCGACAGTAGTGCTGTAGGTAAGTATCTTGTTTGAAGTTTAAAGCCTAAGGATTATTTTAATATACAATGTTACACAGTATCTGTTGATGGGTTAAGAAAAAAGTAATTTTTACTCTAAACATGGCGATGGGGCAGGTTGACCCAGCACAAACGAGGCACGTTGGCCATGTGGGCTAACGTACCCCGTTTACGCATGCACATTTTTTAATTCATATTAAATTGTTTGTGATGGAATAAAATGCCAGTGATAGAATGTTTTTATTAAAACGCTAATCTGATTGAGACTTTTTAGCCAGTTTCAAAACATCAGATAAGAATTAAGCCTAATAAATCAATTAGGTATTTAATAATTTTGTTAGAATCTCATACTATGTTGGGAATATGTAAATTTATATAAGAATGTAATAGCAGTAAGTAATTTTGTTTTTGTAGTATTAAAAAAATTAAATATGTAAACATATAATATTAATAAGTAAATAATACATATTTAAAAAAGTTAATATGCAATAAGTACCTAATTGTAAGTTTCAACACACATCAGTTCTAAACCAGCTTTCAAATATGTCAGGGAAGATATATCCTTATAAATAATTGGGCATTTAATAATTTTGTTAGTGCAATCAAGGTTTCATATTGTGTAGGTAATGAAAAATAATCACTATTTACTCTATATTATATGTATGTATGTATATATATATATATATATATATATATATATATATATATATATATATATATATATATATATATATATATATATATATATAATCTTTTATATACCTTTCATATTTAAAAACATAACTAACATGTAATTAATATGAAATATATTAAAAAAAGTAAAATTTAAAAAACTGTAAATATGTAATATAATATTTAACATGTAAGTTTTACAACAATTCTACATTAATAATGTAGAATTGTGTAATCAAAGTATAATGTAACATTATACTTTGAATATATTTTTAGATCTAACTAAAAATGGTGCGAAACTATGTTCGCAAGTCAGAGCGAGGAAAAGCGTCACAAGATACAATGTTACTTGCAGTAACACAAGTTACAGAATATAAAAGATCAATAAGAAAAGTTAGTATGGAGTTCAATATCCCACGGAAGACTTTAAGAAGATATTGCAATAAGTACAATCACCTCAGTTTGAACAGAAGCATTACTAACAGAAGGTAATCCAGTATGGATTACCTTCTGTTAGTAATGCTTCTGTTCAAACTGAGGTGATTAATGAGAACTCAGTGATTCCTTCATTTTCTGATAATAAAAATGAATGCCAGATTGTTGCTACTGTTGACATGCCTGAGCCAAATGAAGTTAATGAAGTAACTACTATACTAAGAGATCTACAACCTCCTAAATCAAACAGAAAACCTTGGAACAAGTTTGGCTATGCCAAAAGATTTCAGGCATGTTAATTTTTGTGTTTAATTACTGATTTGAATTTGATAGTTTGTTTCTATAACATTAGTAAAGACCCATGCACTCATTGTTAACTGTAAAACACAACCGGAATAATTAAAAAGAATGTTTATGCAATGTGTAGGCTAATTCTATTTTCTTTTCAGGTATTTGAACCTGAGCAGGAAGACTTGCTTGAGCAATACCTTATGAAAGCAAGTGACATATACTATGGTCTTTCTCCTAAGGAGGTCAGACGATTTGCATATACATATGCTCTTGCCTGCAGCAGAAAAATTCTCCAATCATGGACAGAGTTACAAATTGCAGGTTGTGATTGGTTTGCAGGATTCTTGAAGAGGCATCCAAAACTTTCTGTTCGTTCTCCTCAAGCAACAAGTTTAGCCCGCTGCACTAGCTTTAATCAGCATAATGTTGAATTGTTTTTTGACAACTTAAATAATGTTTTGACAAGGTTGAAAGTAACCCCTGCAGACATATGGAATATTGATGAGACCGGAATTACAACTGTGCAACGACCAGACCGTATTGTTGCTCGTAGAGGCTTTCCCCAGATAGGTCGAGTAACATCTGCTGAAAGAGGAGCATTAGTGACTATGGCTTTGGCAGTTAATGCGATTGGTAATAGTGTGCCCCCATATTTTATCTTTCCGAGAGTTAACTTTAAGTCCCACTTTATTCGTGATGGACCAATAGGTTGTGATAGATCAGCCCATTCCTCAGGCTGGATGACAGAGAAAAATTTTTTAAAATTTATCAAACATTTTGCCATTCACACACGTTGCTCAAACAACCGTCCTTGTCTAGTTTTGATTGACAACTACAGCTCTCATCTTGATGCACCAGTTCTTGATTTTTGCAAAGAAAATGGGATCACACTTTTATCCTTTCCACCACACTGTAGCCATAAGCTACAGTCATTGGATAGAAGTGTTTATGGTCCTTTTAAAAAGTTTGTTAACTCAGCATGTGATGCGTGGATAACTGTAAACAAACGACCTATGACTATCTATGATGTACCTGGTATAGTAAGAACAGCACTTCCTAATGCTATAACTCCAAGGAACAAAATGAGTGGTTTCCAAGTAACTGGAGTTTATCCATTTAACAGAGATATTTTTTCAGAAAGTGACTTTTTTGTCGTATACATCAGATAGACCAGATCCTGATGTTGATTTCTCCATTGCAGATCTCAATAAATCGACTGCCTCTCTGTCTACTTCAAAGGAAGAAAATTTTCCAGATTTAAATAAAATACCAGGTGCCACTCCTAACCTTTTACTTTCACCATCTCCTGAAGAAGTAAGGCCTTTTGAAAAAGCTAAGCCTCAAAAACAGAGAATAAATAGGCCTAAAAATCGGAAACGAGTTTCTGCTATATTAACAGATACCCCTGTTAAAAAAGCCTTAGAACATGAACAGAAGACATCAAAAGAAAAAAAAGAAAGGACTTTGAAACAAAATAAAACGTTTACTAAAAAGCTATTCTCTACCAAAGTAGGTGATCCAGATAATTCTAAAACCAGCAAGATTCAATCTTGTCAAACTAAGAGAAAGAAACCAAACAAGAAAGATGAGAAAGATGAGATTGAAGATGAGAATGAAGATGTTTTGTGTCTTAGATGCCTCAAACCTTTCTCAAACAGTCTTCCAGGTGCAGAGTGGATTCAGTGTTCAATCTGCCATCATTGGGCACATATGACTTGCGTAGAAAAAGAGTTCAAGGGTCTATTTTATGAATGTTTATACTGTAATGATCTTTAAGTCCCATTAGATGAAGATAGTGACTAATCTGTGACTAAATATTATAATGTATGTAACCATATTAAATGCTATGGTAAGATAACGATTGTTCATTTATATATAATTGTTTTAACTGTATGCACCTTTCTTACCTCAAATTTAACTAGAAATTATTTTGAGGGCCGATCTGCCCCAACCCATGGGCCAACTTACCCCAAGTAAGGGGCACATTGGCCCAAGGAACATCACCTTAAATAAAGCATTTTAAAAATTTTCACAAGTTTATTTAAGCTTTTAATAAAAGATTTTTTTATTTTATATAGTTTTAGCAACCTTCTCCCATTAAGAAACAAAATAAAACACGAAATGCGAAAAAGTTAGGAATCAAAGAAAAAAGGGGGGCCAACGTGCCCCGGTCTACCCTAAATGCCAGCATGAATTAGTTCCGATCGTTTAAAGACTTTCAGATATCACCTCTTCCATCCCTGTAAAAAGTATTTTTGCGAATTCTATGATGATGATGATGATGATGATGATGATGATGATGATGATGATGATGATGATGATGATGATGATGATGATGATGATGATGATGATGATGATGATGATGATGATGATGATGATGATGATGATGATGATGATGATGATGATATTCAAATATTCTTCTTCCATGAAAAATAATCGGAAATTCATTGATACTTCTAAACACAAATATCTTTTTCATCTTGGTAATAAATAATCCAATCCATTAACTTTGAACAACAAAATCCTCATAAGAATAAGTAATTTTTTAAAATTAAAAGTTTATAATTATAAACTTGTAATTTAAATGTGCTTTCTAGTTAGCACATCTTGCTTAAACTAGATATGCATTTTAAAAAATCTTTGAGGGAGAGTTTTTTCATTAGAAAAAACAAAGCTACCTGAAAACATTAACTGCACTGGTCAACAAGCTTTTTTCATCAGACATAAATTTATGTGGACTAAATAGAGTTTTTGTTAGCGATTTCAAATCTGCTTTTTGTTTTTCTACAGCATGTCTAGTTTTTGTGATAAAATTAATTATGTTTCGCGGTGATTTTGTTACAGCTTAAATAATATTACTTCTCTACTACTAATTTTCATTAGGTCATTCGTAGAACTACGAATGACCTAATGAAAATCTACAAATTGTATTTTGGATGTCCGCAAGGCGATAAGGACAAATCATGTGTGGAGCAAATAATTTGTACTTTTTCTTCTAGTGGTTTATGCGATTGGCTTCATAAGCGAAAGACTTCACTTCAATTTGCTATACCTATGATATGGAGGGAACCCTGTTTATTACTTTTGCAGCATTAAGATAAGCACAAAACGCTGCATCAAAATTTGGGTTCTGCCATCTGATCAGTTTCTTATGATGCGTCACTGTCTGTTCCAGTCCCTCCATTGAAGAGACTTCAGTCTGTTGAAGATGAAACTGAATTTAAAACTTTTACTGGCAATAGTGATCAGGATTCTACGGACTTGGACTACACCCCTGATTCTGATATACGACCAGAAACCTTTACCCAAGATGAGCTCAAAGATTTGGTTTGAGACTTATGCTTGTGAAAAGAAAAAGCCGAGCTTTTAGCATCAAGACTTAAGCAGAGACACCTAATTGGAACAGGCGTAAAGGTGTGATATTATCGAAAAGGTTATTTTGACTTATCTAAGTTTTTTTGTTGTTGATGGCCCATCTTGTTATTGCAATGACATCAATGGACTTATTGGAGTTTTATCGCAGCCCCACATAGCTTTTTAATAGCGATTGTTTCTTGAATTTTGAAAGCGGAGTTTGAAAGTGTGCTTTTACATAATGGCAATCAAAGGTCTTGCATACCATTCCACATTCCGTTCATTTAAGTGAAATACATGAAAACATAAGAAAATTACTCGAAGCTATCGATTACAAAACACATCAGTGGAATATCTGTGATTTAAAGTCATTTGAATGTTAGTTGGCATGCAAGCAGGGTTCAAAAAACTGTCTCGCTTCCTGTACCTGTGGGACAGTCGTGCTACTGCAGAACATTATGTCAAACGTGACTGGCATCAAAGGAATGAGTATAATCCAGGAGCAACTAGTTTCCAATATATTCCTTTGGTCGAACCTCAGAAAATTCTCTTACCATCCCTCCGATTTAAGTTTGTCTTAATAAAGAGCTTTGTGAACGCAATGAGAAAGACTAATTCTGTAAGACTTTAGTACCTGGTAAATAAATTTCCGAAAAACCAGCGCAGCAGAACTAAAGGAAGGAACCTTTGTTGGGCCGCAAATTCATGAAGTATAGCAGGATGCAAACGTCATAGATTTTCTTAATCTTGAAGAAAAAGAAGCTAGGCAGACTTCACATGGATTTGTCAGAACTTTTTGGGCAATCACAAATCTCCCACTTATAAAGGAATGTCGATGACTATGAAATTACATTTTTTTCATTCCCACCTTGACTTTTTCCCTGAAAATCTTGGAGCTGTAAGTGATAAACAAGGTGAATGATTCACCAAGACATTTAACTAATGGAAAAACGTTAGCAATGTTTTTAAAATGAAAGCATAATGGCTGACTACTGTTGGCTGTTAAAGAGTGAAGAACCAAACAAAATGCACAAGAGAAAATTGTATTCACAGCGATTTTAATGTTACTTTTTTGTTTGTTTTTATTCGATATACCCTTGCTCAATAAACTAATGTCAAATAATCATGGTCTATAAGCTAAACAACAATGAGATGAACTTTTGTACGATTCTGTTTCCTGTAAATCTCTCAAATATGCACAAAAGCTTTGAAATCAATACAATGCATCTCATGAGCGAAACGTGATAAAAGAAAGCTTATAACAAATTTGGAATCAGAATAAAAAACTGAGAAGAGATGAAAATGATGAGAAGAGATGAAAAAGTTTTATTTTGTTGAACAGCGTTATTTATCAACTAGCTTTAATTTACTTTCGGTTTTATTTCAATTTGACAGTAATCTCTGAAATTCGACAGCAATTCGGCAGTTATCTCTGAAACAATGTTTAGGTGAGTTATTTTTTTCTGTTAATAATTTTGAAATTCCATTCATTGCTAAAGATAATCATTTTCAATTTTTCCACTGAATCAGTTTAATGCTCTTAGCAATATTTTTTTTGTTATTGGTAATTGGTTCTTATCAACAAAGGATTTTTTACAGCTTAAAGCGAGTTTTTTTCTTTCTTGTGTAATAATTTACTGTCAAACGAACTGATTTGTCTACAAGCGAAACAATGATTTCTGCACTCAAAGCTGATACTCCTGCTTTTGGGTTGCGTTTGCTTAGCGTGTAAAGCATGTTTTCATCGCGTGCTGATAGTTATTTTGGGTGCCCTAATATGTAAGTAGTTTTTTTTTGTAGTTCTAACATTGAATTGCAAAAAATGCAATCGCAAAAAAAAAAAAAAAAAAAAAAAAAAGGAATGTATGAAATAACTTCTCAGAGATGGTCAATCTTAAGAAAGTTCAGTTTTTTTTTCCCGTGATGTTTCGTTTTAAAACTACTATAGGGGAAAGGTGCCTATGATGGCATACTTGACTTTAACGTTTCTCTGAGTCATTACCTGAAAACTTAAAAAATAATTTTTGACATAGGTGTATTCCCTCTAGCATGCAAAATAATAATGAACCTCAGAATTTTTACTATTTTGCTTTTTTATAAGTTTATACCATTAAAAAAAAAAAATACAAGTATGCCATCATAGGCAACTAACTGCTCTTATGATGGCACACTTTAAAGAAATTAGACAAGCAAGATTTTTTTTGTTTTTTATTAATGGAAACACAACTTATCAAAAAAAGAAAATCAAAAATAAATATTTTGTCTACAAGCATAGTTCACATATAAATTTTTTTCTACTTCTCTTTATGCCTGCACATAAGCAATGATACCAAGATCTACATTTTTGACAACAAATCCATGGTTCTTTAGAGCAAGACAGCAAATAAAGTTCATAACAATACAAAAACGCTGTATCAGATTCGAAACCCATTGCATTATTACTTCCTTTAATCTCCTTACTGCAGTATTTTTCTTCAACAGTCGTCTTTCTTTTTGTTTTTCTAGCAAATTTTTCCTTTTCTTTGTTATCTTTTTCTTTTGCCTTATCTTTTAATTCTTGGATATCCGGTGTGGTATTCAGAGGTCCAGTTTTTCCATGTTTTCATGCCCTTTTCAATTCAATTTTAGGGATTGCTAAAGGCACTGGACACAACTTTGTACACAAGATCTTATCCTTTCGTTGAAACAGAAGATCCAATGCATGTGGAAGCTTCTGATGGGGGAGTTCTCATTTCCAAATGCGTTGGTTTCTCAAACTCTTGTATTTTATCTTTTTGTTAGCCTGATCACCTTTTTATGCGCGTTAAAATTTATTTCAGGCATTTTTTTCAACGCATTTTGCAGACTTTCCTATGATGGCAACTTCTCGGTATGCCATCATAGGAAAGAGTCACCATATTTATTAAAACAAGCTGTGTCTACCTTATTTTACACATAGCATTAAAATAAGTATTCTAATAAATGTACAAAGCTTTCAGATGAAATGCATGAAAGTTTCACTTCTGTATGATGTATAATAAAATCGTTATCCTAAATATATGAGGGCATTAAAACTACAACACCACATGCGTAAATTTATGTTTGTTGATTACAATAGCATTATTTACGACAGAAGGACGAATTTTCACCAGAACTAATATACACATGTTGGTCTAATCACTTATACACCAAAACCAATATTTTTGGAAATATGACCAGTATGCCATCATAGGCGCTATACCATCATGTCCCCTAATTATTTTCAATACTTTCTTCGAATCACATTTGTATTTACGTTATTATAAACACAATTATTTATCTATATTTAAAAAAAAAAATGAAGTAACAAAAAATGAGAAATAGAAAACTGATCGAAATAATCTATAAAAATGTATAAAAATCAAAAAGTAATTTAATCGTTAAAGCGAGTTTTTTAAAAAAAACCTACCAAAAAAGTGTGTGGGTGTGGGGGTGGGGTGGGGAAATTATTTAAACTTTCCCTGAGACACTAATAAGTCTTTTATTAAACTTGATAATATTTTTTACATCTGACTGCGAATCAATACATTTTACAAAATACAATCTCTTTTTATACATTTTTACAACCGCGTCATTTTCACACATTTAATGCATTAACAATTACATACATTAACACCTACATTCATTAGCACCTACAAACATTAACACCTACACACATTAGCACCTACAAAAAATTAACACTTTCAAACACGCTAATTACATCTTGAAGACTTTTTTTACGACAAAAGATTTTGATTTTTGGATTTTACAGGTTGATTTACTCTAAGATTCTCCTTTTTTGCTGGTTTTCAAATTCAGCCTCGTTACAAATCTGCAACAGATCACTGCTATTCGTGGAAAAAAATAATGTAACTTTAATTTATTGCGTTTCACAAAATAAGAAAACTAAAAGTGATTGATTGGGTCAAACATAATAAATTTTAATTTTAAGAATTAGCTAAAAGTTTTTATGTATTAATAACGGGTATTAGAAACAACGACGATGGAGGACATTTCTAAACACCTCACTATTTTGCCGATACTCACGCGTGTAGTAAAAAATTAAATATATTAGCACGCATTGCAGGTTGCTACATACGTTTCCGCGCCATTATAAATGTTTAAGTATACCACATTACTTTGGTTAAAATGTGCCTCATTAATTATCTGTTCAAACAATTGCAAGTATATAAAAAATTTGTGGGTGTATGGGTGTGTGTGTGTGATTAGAAAAACTTCTTTATTCAAGAGCGCTTTAATATATTTAATGTACAGTGAAGGATGATAACCTTGTTTATACTTAAAGTTTCGTACGGCAATTACCGGCAATCCTCTTTCCGGCACCTTACCGGCAATCCTCTCTCAAAATACATAATGAAAAAACTGTCACAAAAGAAAAATTGAAACAAAAAGAAAAAGTCGTTAAAAATGCCGTAAAAATTCCCGTTAAAAAATTACTTTTGTCGTTGGTTTCACATTAATCCTCGCTGTGAAATAACACAAACATGCATCTATTCATGTCTACCTTTGATATCAATTTCTGATTTTCATTTGACCATGGAGTGTATCTTTTTGTGGTTAGTTGCTAAGGCTGACATTTCCTGATGATGGTTCATTTGGTTTTCCATTATTTTTTTTTATACGCTTTATTTCCCCTTAGATAATTGTTTGTCGTTTTTGTACCTTGCAATATTAAACGAATTAATGTGATTTGCATAACGTAATTTAAATGGTTGTTTACTTATGCCAATATATACTTTATCTACATAGTTCGGAAGGTCGGATGAAATTACGGCTTTGTATATATACAAAGCCGTTATTTTATATATCATGCTATAGGATGTATTTAGTTAGCTAAAATTGGTTTAGGGGGCAATGAAGACTGCTGATAGAGTTGCAAGATTTCTTGCTTGCGTCTGCAACTTTGTCGAAGATTTCGTGATTATGCAAGTTTATTATAGAATTTTAATTTGGCATGCAGCTGTAGCTAATTTTTAAAATGTTTTTGTTGAATATCTTGTTCAATATGCTTGTCTACTTAATCAAGAAATGACTTGCCAACTTTCATAATCATATTTTTGCTAAATGGTGGGTTGAACCATATAAAAATCGTTAATATCCAAAACAAAGAATTTATGTTGGTTTGTATTCTGAATTCTCTTTAACAAATCTGTTTCGTTCTGAGTTTTTTTCCATTTATTTAAATTCCAAGTGCTCCTTTTACTGTTGTTTATTTTGTCTAAGATTGATCTACTTGTTTTACCCTAATCGTTTTTCGTAGAAATTATTAACCGTAAATTTATTAACCGTACGCTAAGGTTGTTTGCAAAGCTCTCCTTACGATCCTTAAGTGTAATAAAAGCGCTTCCTCATGCTGTGTCTATCATGATTTCCTTACATTTTGTATTTCTTCTGTACTAGTGATGTGCGAAACTAAGATTTTAAGTTCGAAACGATTCGAAACGAAACTAAGCCACTTTCGTTCGAATTCGATTCGATTCGAAAGTACGCTGCACTGATATTGAAATTTGGTATTTAAATAGTAATAATTTATAGTGTGTGACAAAACACAGAACAGAAACGAAATATTATACATTTTATATTCAATAACCAATCATATTGCAGTTCTATGATGTAAACAAAATACTAAGCAACACAGACTAGACTCTAGAGTCAAATATAAGAGAGTGAAATCAAATGAGATGAGTATCATACAATACAATTACAATGTGTAATAATTCAAGTTAAAAAAAATCAAGTCAAGTAGCGCATAGAATAAAGACTAGGACTAGTATTATATTTACAGTTATAGTTTAACAGATGATACAATACAAGTAAAAGTACAATTCTATAATGAATGCAAATGCTATACAGTTATGTAAAGTAGTAGTACATGCATAGGCAATTGTTCCAGAAAGTCCGAGACCTTAATCTACAGTGTACTGTACTGACTGTGGCTGGCAGGGCAGTCTGGCTTCGATACGCTACTGCTATGTGCTATACTAAAAATTTTCGTGAATAAAAGTTAGTTCAGCCACATGCTCAGAGAGTAGATTACATAGCCTTCTTTTAACAATGTTACCAGACGTCGAGTTCAATCTCTCCAAATTTGCAGAAGTTGCTGGAATAGCCAATAGTGCCCTCGCTATTCTTGAGAGTTTCGGCAGACGGTGATGATTAACTTTCCACCAATCAAGTACATTGGCGTTCCTTCCAATAGGAGGTTCAATCATAAACATTCTGACCTCCTCTTGTACAGAATCTGCATCATCAACTGGCAGCATCCTATTCGCAGTTGCTGTTGTAAGCATGCTGTCGAAGTCATCCCATAAACTTCTTGGCTTGGAGGCTGCAGCCTCCAAGCCAAGAAGTTTATGGGATGACTTCGACAGCAGGACCTTAACCAGGACCAGCACTTCCAAAAGCAGGAGCGGGAGCACCAGCACTAGCAGATGTTCCTACAAAGTATTATATAATATATAATATAAATAGCCGTAAAACATAAATAGCAAACAGAAATGAAAAACTATGCATTATTGTTTTATTATTCATCTGTAATTAAATTAAAACACAATGCAGTAAATCTGAAAACTAAATCTGAACTGCAGGCCATTACAATTACCATCAAGTCTTAATCTGTGTTAATCACGTAACATAAAGCGTAATAGTTTTGGAATTGCACCTTGAATTAAGTTCGTGTCATGATCGCTCAAGGCACAATGTCCACCTCCACCAACACCAGTACCGCCACGAGATCGGAATTCCTCAGAGTACTGATGAAGACTGTCTACAACAGTAGCTTGTTGTTGTTCAAAGAAGAAGATGGATTTGTAGCGTGGATAAAGAAATGTACATGCTGCATCAGGCAAAGCTGATATGAATTGCGGAAATCGTTGGTCTAGTTTAAACTTTAATTTTCGAGCAATAAGTACACCACAACCCTTATGTGAAGGATCATTGATGAATCGCTGCAATTGCTGATTTAAGCCATGCAAAGCCGGAATTTTCATAGACAACGTTGGGTAGTTCTTGCTACATAATTTTCTACTTGCTTGTTTAAATGGAGCAAGAACTGTGTGATAGCCTTCAGCAAGCTTCCAGTCTGCTTTAGTCAAATTATCAATTTTTTCACTTATTGCTAGCTCTGCAGATATAGCATCTTTTTTTCGCATAATCTCTTCAGCATAAAGTAATCCGAGTTCCACCTAGTAGCAACATTGATTATCAGTTCTCGTTCTACCTTTCCTAATCGCTTCTGCTCTCTATGCAAATTCTGTGTAGCCTGGCAGCTATGATGATAATGTGACACAATACGACGGCTTTTGGAAAGGACAGTCTGTATTCCATCAATTTCACTCACGGCATCATTGATGGTTAATTGTAAAGTGTGATCAAAACAAAAAAGATCATAAAATGATTGTGAGAGATTCATGGCGCTTTTCATATTACTGCCATTATCACGCAACGCATAAATTGGAACAGTCCGAGGAAGCTCCCAATTATCAATAGTCTTGTCTAAAGATTCAAGAATACTTTCGCCGGTATGTTCTCCTGGAAACGGCTTGTTTTCTAATGCAAATGTCTTTAGCTCAAATTCAGGGCTTACATATGACAGAAAGAAAGAAATAAATGGATCTTGCGCCCTCGAAATCCACAGGTCAGTCGTGAATGAATGTGAAGGAATATCTTCAAAATCTCGATATATTTCATTAGCGGTTTTCTGTTTCACACTACAATATAACTCAGGTACAACTGATCTTGAAAACGTAGTTTTGCTTGGCACCAGATATTGTGGTTCCATTAATTTCATCAGTTCTTTGAATCCTCTGCCTTCTACAAAGTCGTATGGCAACATGTCTAGAGCAAGCATGCGACCAACCGAATTCGTTATAACGATGGCATTTGGATAACTTGACGATCAATGTGCTTTCTTATTAAAAAGGTCATCAACTTTACTTTGCTTCTTATTTTCATTTTTCAGTTCTTGTTCTGCAAGTTTTCTTTTACGATTCTCTTCATTTCACACTCTTTATGCGCTTTCGGATGAGCAGCACGTAAGTGAGCATAAAGACCTGTTGTTGCTCCATTTGGACACTGAACAGGTAACTTGCTTGTTCCTATTTTGCAAATGCCTATAATTCTATTGCCATTCGTTTTTTGTCTACTAAAAAATTCCCAGACAATACTTCGACAATTACCATCGTTACTATCCGCCATTGTGGAACTGCATAACTTTTTTCTTTCACTTTTAAACGATAAAATTCGATTAACTTTGGGTTCGCTTCGAAACAAAGATACTATACTTCGAATATTCGAAGTGTTCGAAACTAAAAAAAAAAGTTCGATTCGAAACAAAATTAAAAATCAGTTTCGAATTCGCAATCGAAGTTTCGAATTTCGCACATCACTACAGTCGACTCTCGATATCTCGAATACTTGATATCTCGAACTTTTGAGTATCTCGAACTTTTTTAGCGGTCCCATGGACATAACGTACTAGTTTAAGCTAAAATCCTCTCGATATCTCGAACCTTATTATCTCGAACTTTTTGGTATCTCGAACAATATTTTCGGTCAACAGGGCAATTTTCTCTCGTTATCTCGAACTTTTCAACATTTTTTTTTTCAAAAATGTTTTAATAAAATTTAATTTTTTTAAATTCCAATTTTCGAAAATAAAAAATTTTTAATTCGATTTTTAAATTCGATTTTTTTTAAGAATCGAATTTCTGAAAAGTTTTCCTTTAATATATAATTTATTCTTTTTGTCAAACGCAGCAACATGCCGCTCGTTAAACGAAAACTCATGAACAAATCTATAATAGAAAAATGCAAGGCATTAAAAGACCTAGAGACTGGGATGTCTAACAAAGAGGTTGCCAAAAAGTATGGAGTCCCAAAGAACACATTATCAACCTGGATTAAAAATAAAACCAAGTTATTAACCTCACTGGAAAAAAATGGCACAAAATCTAAACGGAAGAAACTTCGTAGTGGTAATTTCAAAAATGTAGACAAGGCCATATACACGTGGTTCGTTGCAAAAAGAAGTCAACAAGTACCAATTGATGGTACCATACTAAAAGAAAAGGCACTAAAATTCGCAGAAGCATTAGGAGAGTTGGATTTTAAAGCATCTGATTGTTGGTTTCATAATTGGAAAGAAAGGTCAGTTAAATTTTGTCAAATCTTGTTCAATTTTAATATAAACAAATAACATGTATCTGTTTATATTTAATTTATTTAGTTTTTTAAACGTGTAATTAAAATTCAATTATTCTGTTCCTATTTTTAGGAACGGCATCAGCTTTAAAATAATCTCAGGCGAAAGTGCCGCCGTGACGAATAATATGACTGCTTCGTGGAATGAAACTACACTTCCAACATTGCTTTTGAATTACAAGCTTGAAAACATTTTCAATGCCGATGAGTTTGGACTATTTTACCAGTGCCTACCAAACAAAACATACCATTTATCACGAGAAAAATGTTTTGGGGGAAAAAATAGTAAAGTCAGACTAACAGGCATAGCAGCAGGGAGTGCAACGGGAGAAAAATTACCTATGTTTGTTATTGGAAAATCTGAAAACCCACGGTGTTTTAAGCACATTAAACAACTTCCTTGCACATATAAAAATCAGCTAAAATGTTGGATGACCGGAGACCTTTTTACAGAATGGGTAATGAAACTTGACTCATTTTTTCGTGCTTAAGACAGGAAAGTAGCACTCCTGGTGGATAACTGTTCTGCCCACCCACACATTGAAGGGCTAAGCAACATCAACCTAATATTTTTCCTCCCTAACACCACATCTGTCCTTCAGCCCATGGATCAAGACGTAATACGAAGTCTTAAAGCTCATTATCGTCACAAAATTGTGCGTTTGTGTATCAAGGCTGTCGATAATAACGAACCCATGCCAAAAATTTCTATACTTCAAGCAATGAAAGATATTGTTTCTTCGTGGAATGCTGTGTCGAAGGAGACTGTCATCAACTGCTTTAAAAAAGCTGGTATCAGCAAAACAAACAGTATTGAAAAAGCTGATGATGATCATTCTTTTAAATTTTTGACAGAAGAACTTAACCGTTTGCGAGAGTTAGATCCTCGTGCCGTCCAAGAAGATCTCTCAGCGGAATCTTACATTGGTTTAGATTGCGATGTAGTAACCACCGGTTCACTTGCTACTGATGCTGAAATCATTGCTCAGATTTTAGACCCTAATTTTGAAAACGACGATAATGAAGTTGAAGATAGCGTTGACGAAGCTATTGACGTCGAAGCCCCGCCACGCCCATCTGATATTCAATTAGAAATTGCTTTTGAAACAATTCAAAATGCTTCGCTATACAGCTCAAAATACGGAAATGAAATACAATCCCTAGCACTAAAACTTGAGGATTTAATGAAGATGGAAAAGATGGATAATTTAAAGCAATATCAGATAACAGATTTTTTCCAAAAGTTGTAGTTTTTGTTGTTAATGATTTTTGTCAGAAAAATAACTTGTTTTAATGAAAGTCGGGCAATTTTATTTATTTTCAACCCTTTTCTTGATATCTCGAACTCTCGATATCTCGAACTTTTTTTCCGGTCCCCTTAGTGTTCGACATATCGAGAGTCGACTGTATTCTGTTTTTAAACCACACCATTTTTCATCTTTTTGACTTTGGCTTTTGTTCTTGTGGCCTTCCAATTCATTATTTAAAGTTTACAAGCATTACTCAGATGTCGGAGAGAGACTACCTGACTCTTGTTCTTGTAGCCTTCCAATGCATTATTTAAAGTTTACGAGCATTACTCAGATATCAGAGAGAGACTACCCGACTCTACCCAATGATAATTGCATTGAATATAAATCATTACTTCCAAACGTGTAGCAATTCAGTGGGTTGTGGCGAAAAACTAAACTTGGTAGGCTTACCACCTTTTCTTGCTCAGAGTCTTATATGTAAGCTTTTTAATTTTCAAGTGTTACACTGACAAATATCAGAATTTCTGGCAAATAGTTTTTCGACTTTTTAAATGGGGAATGAAAATTGGTAAAGTTATCGTAAATTTTTTAAAATTAAAATTAGCATAATTAAAACCGAACGCAGAAGCAGACTGCGCGTGGGGTAAGATGCTCGCATCGCACTATCCATTACTGAGCTAGACATTTTTTCTAAATTACAACTACAAGTGGCAGGGGAATGCACTTTCTAAAAAAAAGTTAAAAGGGGGAATTGAACAAAAAAGTTTAGGAACCGCTTATCGAAATCAAACTTTCTTAATACTTTAAAATCTCCTCTTAATAAAAAATGCTTGTTAACATTATGAGCCCCTATATATTAATGTAACAGCCCCTTAAATTAATATAAGCCCTTTAAATTAACATAGCAACTAATGCGACTTATTTGATTCCTTCTTGCACTCAAGGTTTTTAATGTCCTGAATATTATTATATAGAGGCTATATATCCAAACAAAATTATTTAAACTTAATATACGTTTTCTTCCTTAATGTTTTAAAGTGCATATGTAATAAATAATACATATTTTTTCAGATTCACAAAAGTTATAGTTTTTAAAATGTCACTGAAGATTTATGATTGACTATGAGCACCATAATGACATTCAAATAGAGAAGATCTTTATCCAATTTCACAAAGAGAAAACTTTGACAATTAGAAAAGCATTAACCGCAGTAACTGATAATTGTGCAGAATTTTGGGAAAGACACTGTATTCGATGGATCATGGAAATTAGATGATTGAGAAGTTTTAGGTGCTTTAACATGAGTAACAGTCCCTAAAGAAAAGTCGTGGCTTTTTCTTGAGGGACTGGTACTCATGTTAAAACACCTAAAACTTTTCCTTGCTACAAAAAGAGTAACCGCTGCGTTCACAACGGCCCTTGAGGCTGTTATTCAAATTACAAAAGAATGGAGCATGCATTTTTATTTAAACAAAATTTGACTGTATTTAGCATTACATTATTATATCTTTTAGTTGTTTATCAAAGATGTATTTTAAATTCCCATAGCACCAAGCTATAGACTAGACATTCTCCTATACATAGATTTCTGTCCAAATGGGAATAAATAGACAAGTTTCAGTTCCAGATAGACGTAGATAATGTAGCAGTGCTTCAAATGATAAAAAATTAGATACCTAATATTTTAGGCTGGTCAAAGATTCCATGATGATTATCAAAAGCTACTGGAGATTACAATACTTTTTCTTGGTAAAGTCCCTTTGCGAGGAATCTGTTTTCAGGCCCCTGGATCAATTCACAAAGTAAGATGGATGGCTAAAATTATTTGCTTATTGAAAACCTGGATGTTTCTTAGCCAATTTAAACTGTCAAGGAGAGTAGGGTCTCTGTGTAAATTACATCATCATTATCAAAGTTTTCTAGGAAACAATCTCAAACTAATTATTGCGACAAAAGAATTAGAACCGTAGAATTTAAAAAACTAAATACTATATAGTTTTTAAAATTCTACACTTGAGCCCTGATGTTTATAAACTATATAATCACCAGGGTTCAACTGTTTATGTAGTTTGTAGTGTTAGCTTTTTTTAAACAAGAAACAACAGATAACATGACAAATAATGATCTTACTCAGTAAAGATGGAGATAAAGAACCAGCTAAATGTGCACAGAGAAGCAATTGTGCGAAAAAATGCTTCACTGACTTTGCGTAAAGCCAATAAGTCAATGAACGAATTGTTTGACAATCCATCGTTTTCACCAGATTTGGCCCTCCCCCTTCCCCCCACTGACTCTCATATATTTCGAAATCCTTGTTGGAAATTCCATGCTGGAAAAGGTTTCACACCAAAAAAAACTTACATCACTCACGTGGTTGAACAAAGTGTAAAATTGAACTCGAGCTATTTTTCATGTGGGAAAAGAAAATTTACAACTTAAAAGAAATTGAAATTTTATATAGATATCTATTTCATATAGATATCTAATTTTCCTAACTACTATCTAGATAGTAGTTAGGAAAATTTATTACATGCGATGAATTAGCCAAATGATGAATTATCAGCTAGTTGATGACTACATGTTCCAACTTTAATTATTTTGCTTTAAAACGTTACAGTTTTTTACAGAACTTTACGAAAAAAAATTTTCAAAATGCTTTTCATTAAACACAATGATATCAACATCTTACCAACTAAATCAAATTCAATGCTTTCAGAACGAAGCTCTATAAAGAGGAAAAGTTTCGTCGTTTCTTTACGTCATGCTAACCAATACAGATTATTTGATTGAAATGTGTGTGTTTTTTCTAATGCAAGAGGTGTCGTATGTTTTTTCTAATGCAAGAGGAAATAATATTTAGGATTAAAAAAAAAAAAGGAATTCACGATCATTATTTTCAAAAAGAGAAGATTTAAAGATTAAAAAGTATATTAAATTGACTAATGATGACAAAATTTGTATAATTGCAACGTTTGACTCATTTATCTCTAAAGAATCATTTCTTGAAATTGTCTCGTAAACTAAAACTAAAACTATCTTAAATTTTTTTTGTATTTCCTTAAAATAAATTTTAATACTTTTAGTTTACCACTTAAAATTTTTTTCTCTAAATGAAGATAAAGTTTCATCAAACTGCGCTAATATAAATAAAGTAGGCGCAATCACAATATTGCTCAGATTATAGCACAATCGTAAACAAGCACCAAATCGCACCACTAGTCAATTTCGATTATCTTTTAAGGATTCACTATCTCAGTTCCATCCCTAAACAAAAGTTTATTCAGCCCAAAAAAGTCACAAAGATTTTTTTTTATATAACAAATAATAATAACAATACTAATAATACTAATCAATAATAATCAATAATAGCAAAAATAATAAGAATAACAACAACAACAACAATAACAACAACAACAACAGCAATGATAATAATAACAATAATAAAAATAGTAACAACAGCAATAACAACAATTACAACAACAATAATAATGACAACAACAAAAATTGTTCTGCATACCTCATAGAGTGTAATTCCAAGTCATAATAAACGATTTTATTGTATTTCGTGTAAAGGTTTTTAATCTAAAAAAACAAAATAAAAACACTATTAAGCAATAGGAATTCCAACTCCGCTATCACTAATTTTATTTTGAAGAATATATTACCGCTGCTTTGATTCTGCTTTTCAGTTCCATTGAAGCTTCTTTGGTTGGATTGGAATACTGTTCTATATAATCTTCATCCGTAAAAAACAAGTTGATGTTCACTGACACTTCTAAACAGAATATCTTATTTTCTTACATAACTATGCAAAATTTAAAAGTTAACGAATGATTAATAAGTAAAGTACTCTTATTATTCCTTGTTATTTTTAAGTTGGACAACAAAAAGCTTGTGAAGGGGAAAGGGGTAAGAAAATAATAAGTTTTTGACTGGCGTATAAATGCAACAAGTATTTGTTCTTTTATGCATTTTATCAGATAATTAGTCTGTAAAAGGAGTCAACTTTCAGATTTATTCATAAGAACTTCTAGCTAACCAAATATAAGAGTTCTTAAGCAGCATGCTTTTAAAAAGTAATCTGGGTGTTTGATGAAATCTTTTAGGTAGAGAATCTTTTCTTTATAGTATGTTTGGATTTTTTTAAAAACCTTGATTTATAAATTATTTTTGATATTTTTTGATATTAATTAATGATACAAAAGTTTTATTGAGGAATTTGTAACGCCAAAGTGGTTGGCTGTAAAATATTTCTTGTTATTTGGATTAAAATGTTAAGTTACTGCTCTAAATTGAAGACATGCATGTTTAAGCAAAGTTATATAAAATCAATATTCATAAAATCCAATTGATTTTAACATACTTTATTTTTGGTCCTCTAACTTCTGAATCAAAGGATATTTTTCTAGTTGCCTAATTTATGCTGATTAAATTCATAAATTGCAATTAAACAATCCTTTCAGTTTAAGAATTTAAATAAACTTGTAACCATGTCAACGTGAAAAAACTAAGTTTAAAATGCTTAAGCAAAGGTATGGCAATTTAATCTTAAAAATTTTAAAGTTTTTAAATCAAAGAAAGAAATTTTACTAGTTAGTAATGGGAGATAAAAAAAAATTCAAAACCTAATTTTTCTTTGTAATGGTATTCAATGTAATAGTGAGGATATAAAAGAGCAATTATATATTCTTATAAAACTTTATCATACTTTAACTAAGTCTGAGGGAGAAGTTTTATTTTCTGACAGGCCAAAATAAACAAGAATAATATACAATAAAAAACTTTTTCTTTACTGGTTTTTATACTTATTTCAACTTTTAAATTGATGGTGGTATACCACAGTAAATACATTTATATTTGTTAATTGCATATCTTTACTTATTTAAGGATTCTCTATTAAACATTATTCCCTCCTGTGATTTAATCATAAAAGATTGAGTTATCTCAGTTTAAGGACGTGAAACAGGTGAAAATATAAATATACTCTGAAAAACCATTTACATGAATTCATGATGATTTACATGGATTCATGATGATTTTTGAAATAACTTTTCACAATTAAGAAAATTGTAATTCTGATTAATTATAAAAAAATATTATCTTAAAAAGTACAATTCGAAATTAAAAGAGAGATGATGGATAAAACAAAAACTTTAATTTATTTTTATTCTGGCAATGAAGGGAAAAAAAAATTTAAATTTTTTGTTTATTTTTGTCAGAAACTGAAAAATGGAATTGCTTTCTCAAGTATAAATAACTGTTCTGTGAAAAGAAATTCAAGTTTTGAAAAAACGCATTCTAAACTTCACTTAAGTAAATTGTGGTAAAATTATAATACATGTACAAATAAAAATTTCTTTCAATATTAGTTTATTTACCATTTGAAATTCATTAGGTAAAAAAGCAATAGAAAAGGCAGCCTTCAGTACTGTAACTAGCATAATTCTAGAGAAGAGAAGGGTAAAAAAAAAGATTGAAATACTTTTGCACTCTGTTGAATGACAAACAATAGACTCTTTATCACTTCCATTGCAAGGAAGACCACCATACTTTGGTACTGGGTTAGTGCAATCACGTGACCTAAGTTGACTGCCACCTTGACATGGCTTGTTGCAAAGTGTCCATGAAGACCATAATGTCCAGCCACCATCCACTAAAAATTTTACATGCAACTTAAACTTTTTTGTTACATTTAACTATATATACTATATTTACTATATTTTACTATATTTTATTATATTTTACTATACTTTACTATACCCGCTATACCGTATCATATTTACTACACATTGCTATATTTGTTACATTAAACAGGAATTAAAAAAACCATGCTACTAACCTGGGCATACTGTGCAATTGCTACAAAGTTGAAAATCCTCACTCAGACCCCAACACTCACGGCCACCATCTGATGGTGAAGGATCATTGCAATACCTTTTCCGTTGTATCAAATAGTTACCACATGTTTCTGAGCATGGTTGGCTGTCTATCCACTCACTCCATTTTCCATCCACTTTAAAAAAAAAAACACTTTTTTTTCTTATAAAAAAATATTTTATAATATTTGTTTAATATTGAATACATTTTTTTGTTGCTTGACTTTTAAAATCTTTTTTAATACTATAATTTAATATTTTAAATATTTAAGTTTATCAATAACTTTTAACTTCAATTCTTAAAACAATTACCAAAACTGTTTTAAAAGTTAAAAAACAAAATTAAATTGTAAACATCTGAAAACAAAATGAGTGATCTTTCAAAACTAACTCTACTAAATAAATAACTTTTCATTTATTACATAAGAGTTTATAGGTTTTTAAACTAGATTGCACAGACCTGGACACTTTTTATTCATGCACTTTTCTATGCGTATGCTTTCATTTTGACCTTCAAATAAGGAATTCCTTAAGCAACTAGATTTATAGCCTAATCCACAAGTTGCACTGCATTCACTCCAAGTGCTCCATTCTCCTAAAGAAAAAAAACAATTATATATATATATATATATATATATATATATATATATATATATATATATATATATATATATATATATATATATATATATATATATATATATATATATATATATATATATATATATATATATATATACACACACTGCTGCTCATGGAAGTTAGGACAAAAAATATTTTTTCAAAAGAATAATATTAAAATGCAATTACGTTATAAAACTATTAACTTATATTAGTAAAACTTATGTTTACATGAAAATAAATCAAGTTAAATAAAATTTGTATAAAAAAATTAAGTTATTTTAATGTAATTACATTAAAATAACTTAATTTAGAAGTAAGTCTTGTCATTTTAAATTAAACAGAGAACCAAGAAACATATTAAATTCACGTATGAACCTGTATTTTACATTTTCGATTCAAATCTTTTAAGTTTGTTACTTAATAAGTATTTCTATTGTTTACTGTGTTTTTATATGCAGATATTTTGTGTATTTTGTGTTAGTGTTTTAAAAATTTCAAGTGCAGAAGTTCAAAGGTTTAATTAAATTTAAAATATTGAAAAAAATATGCCTAAAGATAAGCCAATAAGTGTAGAAAAAAGGGCAGCAATACTCACTTTGCTTCAAGAAGACTATACAGTTAGAAAAATAGCTGAAAAATTAAATCTGAGTAAATCAACAGTTAGCTATAGACTTCGTTGATATCGAGAATCTGGAAGTTTGGAAGACAGAAATCGCCCAGGTCCTTCTCGCATAACAACAAAAACTGATGACCGACGTATAAAAGTTATCAGTAAACGTAATCGAAAGTTAACTGCTCCACAAATAACAGCTATTTTCAACTGTGATTGAGAAAAAAAAGTTTCTGACAGTACAATCAAACAAACATTGCAAAAAGCTAATTTGCATGGTCGTGTTGCAATCCGAAAACCTTATCTACGAAAAGGTAATTGACAGAAGAGATTCTGTTGGGCACAGTTCCACAAAAATTTGACGATGGATGAATGGAAACAAGTACTCTGGACCGATGAGTCAAAATTTGAAGTTTTCGGAAATAAGCAAAAAGCTTATGTTAGAAGATCTGCCGAAGAAAAAATGCTAACTCAATGTCTGGTTCCAACAGTAAAACATGGTGAAGGCTCTGTGATAGTTTGGGGTTGTTTCTCTCTAGATGGAGTGGGAGATTTGCGTAAAATTGATGGTATAATGAGAAAAGAACATAGAGATATCCTGGAAACAAGTGCGATCTTTTCGGGAATTTGATTAATCAGAGATAATTTTATTCTGATGCATGATAATGACCCTAAACATACTGCATTATTATGTAGAAAATATTTAGAATCAAAAATAGCTGAAAATGTATAATGTGTAATGACCTGGCCTCCCCAAAGCTCAGACCTCAACCCCATTAAGTTACTATAGGATGAACTGGATAGAAAAATTAGAACTGCATGTCCAACATCAAAATCTCATTTATGGAATACTATAGAACAGGAATGGAATAATATTCAGAAAGAAACAATTAGAAAATTAATTGAAAGAATGCCGAGAATAGTTAAAGCAGTTATCAAATCAAAGGGTGGTTTTTTTTACAAAAAGAAAATTTAATTATTATAATGGTTTTTGTAAAATTTTATTACATAAAACTGACTAATAATATATTTTATATTGAAAATGTATAAAAAATATAATTTTTGTTAATATGAATAAAAAATTCTAAAGCGTAATTACATAATAATATTGTTTTTTTGAAAAAATCTCTATTGTTTAAACTTCCGTGAGCGGCAGTGTATATATATGTAAACAAATATATATAGATTTGTTTAATAACAAAGTTTTATTTAAATTGTTAAGCCTGATAATTAATGGAAATAAGATTTGGCTTTGTTTGAAAGCTATTTTATTTTCTAGTTTAAATTCATTTTAAATTAATATAAATATAAATTGTAATGTCTTTTTTGTTATTACTTGAAAGACAATTTTGTTGTTATGTCTGTAACTTTTATGTAAATAGATATATATTAAAATTATATTAACATTGTATAATTTATCAAGTATTAAAATATTTGTTGTTTCTCTTGATTCAACTCTTTTTAAATTTAGCACTACGGCTTTTAATTGCATTCACACGAGAATTTCTCTGTGCAAAACTAATGCCCTAGGGAATTATAGTGTTGAAATCGTTAATATTTGTCCAAAGAGCAAATCGTTAATGATTGTCCAAAGGGAATTTTTTGTGTAGCAACCTTTACATGTCTTAACAATGAATGTCAATTATATTTTTAATATTTGTTCTTGAGTCAAACCTACAATATATTACAATAAAATCTACAATTCCAAACTGGGTTCAAGCATCTACAAAATTAGATTCTAATTCTGAAAAAAGCCTAAAATTTCAGAAGTCAGTAATTGAAATGATAGTTCTTGATCTTCAACCGTAGTCTGTTATCATTGATGCAGGGTTTTTTAGGCACCATGCTCTTTTTGCTCCAAATCATGAAATTGCTACCAAAAGTTTCTTCAAATTCATTCATTCAAATTCACTAATGATACTTTATAGAACGAAACTTAGAGCTTATAGTAAGATGTTATTTTGGAGTTCAGCTTTTTCAAGTTACCAAGAAATAATTCAAAATCTACAAAAATTCATCTTCCAGAATGATGAAAGAAGTATTAAATTATTTTTTGGATTGTCCAATTGCTTCTCAATGCCTTAGGTTTCGGAAAAACTATGAAAAAAATGCAAATAAAACCAAGTTAGCATTGAGTAAAGGTGACAAAAAAAGTACCTCAAACTATCTCCAACATCCACAGATGTTGAAAGACTGTTTTCTACAGCTGGAGATATTCTCTCAAACAAAAGAAACAGAGTCCTTCCAGGAAATTTGGAAAAACATCTTTTTTGTCAAGAAAATCTTCCAGTTGTTGAATTCCATTGTTAAATATTTTAATTATTTTAATGGTTTGTTTAAATTAAAACTAACTTTAAAAAAAAAAAAAAAATTGGTTTTTGATTCCGGTTTTGGCTCCTGTTTCAGTATGGGTTTATTTTTGGTTTTAGTTCTGAATAATAAATATCTATTTTAGATTTGATTCCGGTTCCGGCAATTTTCAAGTTCCAGTCTATCACAAGTTTCAAACTCTTATCCTATTATCTTATCTTATTGAATTCCTATCTTTGCATTTATATATACCATGGGATATACTGTACTGCTTGAATGACACCTCAACGTCCCCCATAATTGTTGATAGCTTATCAGAGGTCATAAAAAGTATCAGTTTGATACTTATCAGTGTTGAAAAATAATGTTTTGTAAAATGAATATCATATCTCATTTAAACTCTAGATATAAGTATGCTTTAGCATATTAGGAACATGATTAATACTGTTAATTGTGAGTTCTGAAAAATCTCAAACAGATAACTTTTATGAAACAATCACTTTATATTACAAATTTTATAGGTCAATATGCACTTCAAAAAAGTTAAGGAGGAAACTTGAGTTTTGTTAATCATGTTTCTTTTATCCAGAACACATGGTGTTGCAAAACAAAGCAATAATAACAGTAATAAAGATAAAAGACCACAAAGCATTTCATACTTACCATCGCATGTTTCATTATTGTAGCAATCAGATATTTCAAAAGTTTTGTTTGCACAAAACTCTAAACTTTGTGTGTTATTACAAATCCTTGATCTACTTTTGAAACCATTACCACATAAGACGCTACAGGGTGACCAATTGCTCCAATGGTCTAAAGGAAGATAGAAATAGCTAATAAACTTATTCAAAATTAAATCTTAGATTAGGAAATTAGAGACCATTTCATTCAGGGTTGTCATTAAAAAGTAAAAAAAATGTTCAGCTTTTACAAAAGCATATTAAAGCAACCAAATTCAAAAGTCAATTAAAATTATAATCAACTCCTTAATTGAATAAAAACAACTCAATTTTCAAAAATTTCTTAAAACTGATCAATTCTCCTTAACATTTTCCATACTACCTTAACATTTTCCAACTACTGTTTTGCAGAAAGGGGACATCCATAAAGTACGTACGCAGTAAAACCAATGCTTTTTGACCCCCCTCCCTTGTACGCACTTGTACGCTTTTAACTATCCCCTTCCCCTCTGCGTACGTATGCGTTATTTATTAAAAAAATATGACCCCCTCCCACCCAAAAAAAAAGTTTTCAAAACATTAAGTACAAAAAAGATCAACATTTTTAGTTAGAGATTTTTCTGTACTTAACTAAAAAATGGGAAGTTATTAACAAAAGGAAAGAAAAATGATTTAGAAAGGATTTGTGTTGCAAGCATTTTATATTTAGCTTTTTATATTTTCACAAATGAAATAAATTGAAAATGTTATGGAAAACAGGCATGAACTCTGCTTCTAATTTTTCATTAGTAATCTCCTTACTGACTTCTTCAATATCAATCTTTCTTTTGTCTTTTGTGTGCTTTATTGTGCCGTTTCATTGCAGCCTCGCTCGGCCAGTATTTATTGCATTTGTCGCAAATTCCGTTTAAAAGCTTTTTTTCCAATGAAGGACAGTACAAATCAAATGTTATAATTTTGTACTTTAAGCTTTCTGTAGGTATATCTTGTCGCAAAAGCCTATGTGCTAGAGGTGCAAAGTTTGAATGGCTTGATACGTTTTTAAAATATCGAGACGGTTCCATCGCTTTTTAACCATTCTCGCAGTACTTGTAGATGGCCGGAAATGGAATGAAACGTTGGGGGATGGTATTCAGCCAATTTATTTCAAACGATGAACAACATAACTTGTCCAGGCATTTCACAACTTTTAGACAGTATCGCGATTGCTGGCAATGCTTCTCTACCCAAACAGGATCAGGATTCGGCAGTTTATATGCTTTTCCAACTGGTACTGCTCGGCAATTAACAAGCTAACCATCGATGACGGTTTTCTCCCAAACTTAAGATAAAACGTCAGCTGCTTTTTGGAAATTTTCTACCTCCAGTTCTTGGTTGATTCTCTTCCCAGAAGAATCAAGGTGATTGCCAAAATAATCATGGGGAAGAACTATTCCAGCCGAATCACGAGAAAGAGGTGCCATTCTTCTTTCAATGGGGTTGAAGGCTGAAAGCCCAGCTGCATTCAACCATGAAGCAAGACGTCTAAATCCAGCAAGCAGAAGAGATCAACAGCAGTTGCTAATGTTTTAGGGAAGCCTGGTGCCTCATCTTGATCTCCATCAGTCTCCATTAACATAATTGGTTTATGTCTAACCAACTTAAACAGCTTTCAATTTTCTTTCAGTGACCGAAGTCAGAAAAAAACAAGATTTTTTACATTCGAGAAGTTTATTTGCTTTTTGTTAACATACAGATCAAGTTTTAGGAATAATTCTTGAGAAAGATAGTCAAACCGCGTACGTACTCGCTGTCTTGAACACACACCCTCCCCTTGTACGCATTTGCACACGTTTTGGTAACCCCCTCCCCCCATACCTGCGTATATACTTTATGGATGCCCCCAAAGCTCTTTGAATAACACAAGAAAAAGTGTAACACAAAATTACTTTTAGACCATGTATATATTTTGATTGTAACAAAAGAACTTTATACTTCACCTGAGTGTTTTCTTCACAAAGAGTAATCAAAACATTGCAAGTATTTAACATAACTACTCAGACAACTACTTTAACATAGTCAACTTTTCACATAACTATTCCTGAATGATGTAGTCTAAAATTTCGTAAAGGAAACAAGTTTATGTCATTTCATCAAACTACCTGGTTTAACAAAAGGTTTTATGATAAATAAACAATTATATTCATAATAGTTTTGATTTTTATTCCTATTTCTGTATTAACATATACCATTTTCTACCATTGACTATATATTTCTTCTTTCATAACACTTCAACTTCCCCCTAAAATATTAATAGTCTAACAGGCATCTTAAAACGCATCAGATTGATATTTATCAATGTGAATAAACAACTTTTTGCAAAACGAACCTCATATCTCTTTTAAAGCAGTTATTACAGTTAATAACTGCTGATTACTATGAGTACTGAAAAATCTCAGATTGATAACTTTTAAGAAACTTTAGATCAAAATTTTATATTTCCACATACAACTTCAAAAAATATTAAGAAGGAAACTTGAGTTAATCAACTTTCTTTTATACAGAAATTTTTATTTGAAATACCATGTGTATTTCAAAACAAAATGATAATAATAGTGATAAAGATAAAAAAAACACAACAAAATTTCATACTTACCATCACATGTTTCATTACTGTAGCAATCAAGTATTTCAGAAGATTTGTTTGCACATAACTCCAAACTCTGTGTGTTATTACAAACCCATGATCTACTTTTGAAACCATTACCACATGAGGTGCTGCAGGGTGACCAATTATTCCAATGGTCTAAAGAAAGAAAGAAATAGCTAAAAAACTCCATCCCTAACTCCACTCCTGAAATGTAATCAATACAATGCAAATACTTAAAATGACAACTACTTTAACATAGACAACCTTTCACATAACTACTCCTGAATGGTGTAGTCTAAAAAACTCTGGTAAGAAACGAATCTATGTCATTTCATCAAACAACCTGGTTTAACAAGGATGTGGTAATTTAACAAGGATGTGGTAGTTTCAATGTATATGCTTATCTCTGTATAAACATATACCATTTTCTACCATAGGATATATTGTAATAATTGAATGACCCTTTTTTTGTTGATAGCCTATCAAGTGTTTTAAAAAATATGAGTTTGATATTTATCAGTGTGGAATGTTTAAAAAAATGAATGTCATATCTCATTTAAATTCAAGGTATAAGTAGTTTTTATTAGTAATTGAATTTCAAAGAACTTGGCATATATAACACTATTAGTATGATAATAAAAACAATGATAAAGATTATAAAACACAAAATATTTCATACTTACCATCACATGTTTTATTACTGTAGCAATCAAGTATTTCAGAAGTTTTGTTTGCGCATAACTCCAAACTCTGTGTGTTATTACAAACCCATGATCTATTTTTGAAACCATTACCACATGAGACATTGCAAGGTGACCAATCACTCCAATGATCTAGGGAATTAAAAAAAAAACAAAAAAACAGATGTCTTTTTTACAAGAAAATAACTTTTGGTTTAGAAAATTAGAGATAATTTCATTCAGGGTTGTCATTTTAAAGCAGTTGATTCTATAGGTATGTTCAGTTTTTATCAAAACATCAAAAGGAATGAATTCAAAAGTCATATAAAACTATCGCCTTCTAAAATTTTATAAAAATTTTTTAGAAAGTTATAAAATCTGATCACTTCTACCTTACTTTTTCCCTAAAAAGTGTCATGCAGAAGGTTCTTTGAGGTTTGTTATTAAATAACTAATATTGGTAAATTATAGCTTCTTTAAAACTAATGCACAAGTATATAAATGAATGACAAAACTATTCTTACCCCATGTATTATTGAGACAAGCAGAAAGTTCACTGCCGTTTCCAGAACACCATTCAAAAGCATTTGTACTATTGCATATCCGAGATCTTTCAATGAAACTGTTTCCAGATGATACATTGCATTGAGACCAATTGCTCCATTCGGACCAATTTACTAGAATAAAAAGGAGCTTTTGAAACATATTCAAATAATTTGCAATCAAAAGCATCAGAATATTTTAAACTTATTCAATCAAGGTATAAACCGTTTGTTGCCATAAACATATATTTCAAAAACATTCATGAATCAAGTGCACACCTTCACAAGTATCATTGCTGACACATTTCATCAAATCACTAACAGTAGTACTTTTTTCCCAATAATCAGTCAAACAATAATCTCGAGTCCTAATCCTCCATCCATATCCACAAGACACATTGCAACTTGACCAAGCACTCCATTGATGACTTATCCCTAATTAAGAGTTACGATTTTTATTAAAAAAGCTATTTGAACTTTGCATGTCTTTATTTTTTGTCTTTGTTTTTTCTTTTTTTGAATAACTTAGAGCAATGAAAAGAACACAAAACTTTTGAAAAATTAAAAAACAATTGAAATATCTGTTCTTGAAAAATCAGCTGTTTTGCTAAAAAAAATCAATAAAAACTTATTTTGTACCAGATGGTCCAGTTAATATTATAAAATTTCTTATGAATCCAAGTTGAGGATCAGTCCATGGATTTCCAGCATAAACTTTTACATTGGATACCTCCATTGTTTCATTATTTACAACTGAATGAACTATTTTTCCATTCAAAGCAATTGAAAACACATAACTCCCATTGAATAACTCTTGCGATATCTTTAAAGTAGACCATTGCATCAATGGAAGTAAACTTGTCAAAAAATTGTAATTTTTGACACCATTGACTGCTGAGCATATCTGCATTTTTCCATTACTGCCCTCATGAAAAAACACAGCAGGATTTCTATCTCCATAATTTTCATTATCGTTTAAACTTGTCAAATGAATTACACTATGCCAGCCAGAATTATAGGACATTGGCTTTACATCAAATGAAAGCATGTATTCTTTGTAAATTTTCCTTAGAGTAGCAACTCTGTTACTTTTTTTAATTAGCATCTCATCTGGTAGAAAAATTGATTCCAGTTCTTTGGAAAAGAAAAATAAGGAAAACAATTTTTTGCCTTTCAAAAAAAGAAAAAAAAACAAATCTTTTGCTTGCATCATAACAAATTTGTTCTTCTAAATATGTCATATTTAGCATAATAAAAAATAAATACCATTGTAACAGTAACAATAGTAAAAATATTAAATAAAACAGTTATCAACAATTATAATGGGTAAATTCAAAACCTTTCTAAAAGATGACAAATAAAAAGATTTAAACAAACTCTAGCAATAAGTATTCTAATTATATAATGATTCATGCGCTAAATAATTTTCGAAATTAATCCAGGTATAAAGAAGATTTTTCCAATCTAAGGGGCATTCATGAAGTATTAGGGAGTATTTTAAACAAAACTTTGAGCTTTTGAAAAATAAACATGACTTGCTTTCATGAAAATTTAACACAAGTACTCTTTTTTCTTGCCAACTATAAAAATGTTAGGAGAACAAAATAATACTCTCACAAATAAAATTTAGCCATTATTAAAATAAGGTTGACTAAAAACTCAATAACAATGCTCAATTTACTTGTAAAAAAAAAATTCAAGTATTACCTGGACACTCCTTGTCACATTGTACAAATTCAGTGCTACTGCCAAAACATAATTCCAACTTTATTTGAGTACTACATAACCGTGTTCTGTTCATGAAACCAATACCATTGGATGCATTACATGTTGACCAATCACTCCAATCAGCTACAAAGAATATATATATATATATATATATATATATATATATATATATATATATATATATATATATATATATATATATATATATATATATATATATATATATATATATCTTCAGAACTGTCAATAGTAAAAAGAAATAATCAACTAAGAAAATACAAGGCACCTTGTGATGTAATAATCAGGTTTCTGATTGACCCAATTAGAGCAACACTCCAAGGATCTGCAGCATAAACTGTAACATTTGACAACACAACTGGAGCCATGTTCACAGAAGAAGATAAAAGTGTTTCATTTAAATATACAGAATATATATAACTGTCATCCACTAAAGCCTGTGAAACGTTTATAGAAGACCATTGCATCGAAACGTTTATAGAAGACCATTGCATCAATGGAAGTTGTTTTGTGTAAAAAACACTGCTTACTAAACCACTTATTGAAGACAAATTACCAAATGACCATTGACCAACACTAGTCCAATGTTGGCTTTACATCAAAAGATACCATGTATTCTTTATCAAGAGTATTTAACGTTGCTAAATAGGTATCTCTTATTAGAGGTATTTCTTCTTCCGCAAATACTGAATCTTGCATTGTCTCCATGCCATCTTATAAGTAAGTATTGTTTATATCATTAATCATTTAAAGCATCATCTTTTAATTTATTTTCCCAAAAATGTTTAATAAAAAAAACTACTAAAACTAAAGTAATAAAAATATAATTTATTTGAAACATTTTTCAAAAAAAATCTGATGAATAGTGAATTATACCATGGCAAACAATTTGATGATTTATGATTTTCTGTCCATTTATGCAAGTGCATAATCCATAAACACCATTTTCAGGTATACATTTCTCATCAACAGTCCTGATGCAGTAAGCAGAAGTGCACAACTCTTAATAAAAAAAAAAGAAAAATTAAAATCGACATTACAATAAAGAAATACAACAAAATAAAGAAATACAACAAAATCCAAAATTCTGGATTATGAAATATCCTTTATGAAAATTAATATGTTGAATATATATATATATATGTATTTATATGTATATATATATATATATATATATATATATATATATATATATATATATATATATATATATATATATATATATATACATATATATACATATATATATATATATATATATATATATATATATATATATATATATATATATATATATATATATATATATATATATATATTGTAAGTTTTGGTAATTTTTTTTTAGTTTTAGTTCAAAATCTGATGCATGATCCATGTTCTCTTTTTCTTTTTTCTTAACCAATTATTAATTTAGGAAAAAGCAAAACTTAAAAAGAAAAAAACAAATTCTTTTCTGAAATGAAATATTAAATAGAAATAATCAAAAAACTAATGAATAGAAAATGCAGTAAAGTTTTAATGCACCTTTTTGTTTTTTTATGGAAATATATTAATATGGGACTTGACCGCCATTGTTTTTAACACATACTTGTAATTGCCTTGGCATTGATTCATTTAGATTTTTAATCATTTTGATTGGTATTTCAAGCTACAATTTTGTGAAATCTTTTTTGAGCATTTCAAGACTTTGCTATTTGCTTTATTGATAGAAGAAAATCTATTTAGCTCCATAAATTTTCAATCAAGTTTAAGTCAGGAGATCGTACTGGTTAAGGCTTGATTCAAATAAGATAATCATTTTCAATTTTCCACTGAATCAGTTTAATGCTATTTGCATTAATTTTTTTGTTATTGGTGATTGGTTCTTATCAATAAAGGCTTTTTTACAGCTTAAAACAAATTTTATTCTTTCTTGTGTAATAACTTACTGTCAAAGAACTACTTAATTTGTCTACAAGCAAAACATTGATTTCTGCACTCAAAACTGATACTCCTGCTTTTGGGTTGCATTTTCTTAGCATGTAAAGCATGATTTTATTGCGTGCTGACATTTTGGGTGCCTAATATATTAGTAATTTTTTATTGTTGTACTATAGCTGAATTCAGAAATACTTAAGTGTCTACCAATTTGTCAATTGCTCATTTGCATTTCATGCATGTTTTGATGCAGTTTTTATCCAAAATAAATGAGGATAAAAATACTCCTATTCCTAGCACGCTGTTGAGTGATAAAAATGCAAAAGACTGCAGTCTATCAATTAGTGAAAGTTACTAGTTTTCTTATCAAAGTGCGTTTAAATTTTATTTAAAAAAATTGAAAGGACTTTATTGCTCTGTTAATTTTCTCACCACATCCTTTATAATATCGCTACAATTTTTTTTTTTCTAAATTAGAGAATTTTCTAAGTTAGAAAAAAAAATTGTATTTGTAATAAAAAAAAAACTGTTGTTTCTAAAATTAAACCATGTAAAGCATGATTTTATTGCGTGCTGACAGTTATTTTGGATGCCCAATATATAAAAAAAAATTTTATTGTTGTACAAACGCTGAATTCAGAAATATTTAAATGTCTGCCGATTTGTCAATTGCTCATTTTCATTTTATGCATGCCATTTCAAGCCAACCAGCTCTTTGATGCAATTGCCATTTGATTTTCGATAAGACAGCTCATTTACCCATTAAAAATATTTTTTGAAAAAGTTTTTTCAGTTGAAAATTGCTGAAGGTTGAATCAAATAGTAGACGCAGTCTTCAAGCAAAACAAAAGAATAATGATGAAGATACTCTTAATGCTAGCATGCTGCTGAGAGAAAAAAATGCTAAAGACTCCAGTCTAACAAATAGCAAGAGTTACCAGTTTTCTTATCAAAGTGCGTTTAAATTTTATTTTAAAAAATTGAAAAGGCTTAATTGCTCTGTTAATTTTCTAATCACTCTCCACATCCTTTATAATATTGTTACAATTTTTTTTTCTAAATTGTTAGAAAAAAAATTGTATTAGTAATAAAAAAAAAAAGCAACTGTTTTTTCTAAACCATTAGTATAAATAAATGTAAAAATGCGGACTACAATTCATCAATTTATAGGGTTATATTTCTTTAAAGATTTATACATGTTAAAAAACAAGTGAGTTTAAACATTCTATATAAGGTTTATATATATAAATTATGTGTGTATATGTATATACATACAAATTTATATATATCAATGTATATAAATTTTACATACATTTAATATATACACATAATTTATTACTTAACCAATTTATTGTATAAACAATATATTAGTATTTATAAGTATTTAAACAATTACACTAACCAATAGTAGAAAGAAGAGCTGATTTTATCAACAAATTTGCTGATCACTGCCATGAATTAAAATACTTATGTGTTAAAAAGTTAAAACATTTTACTGTTATTTCACTTCACATTTTACTGTTATTTCACTTCACATTTTACTGTTATTTCACTTCACATTTTACTGTTATTTCACTTCACATTTTACTGTTATTTCACTTCACATTTTACTGTTATTTCACTTCACATTTTACTGTTATTTCACTTCACATTTTACTGTTATTTCACTTCACATTTTACTGTTATTTCACTTCATATTTTACTGTTATTTCACTTCAGAAGAAACAACAAAAAAAATTAAATTGAAAGAAAAATCTTTTTCAGACGGCTTTTATTTAGTTTTATTAAAACTTGAAATTTTCATCTTTAAAAAATTGTTCTGGTTAAAAAAAAATAGCTAAAAAAAATCTTATTCTATATGATAAACATTAATAATTGCTATACTTATATATTTTAAGAATTTAAAGTAATAGCTATACTTATGCATATTTTAATAATTACAACTTTAAGACAAATATTGTCATTTAAGAATTAATTAAAGCTCATTTTAAAAACCCATTAAATTGTTTATGACTATATTATATGGCAAGTTGATTGCAAATAAGATTGGGTACTATTTAATAAAAATAGATTAATATTATTTAGCTTAATGAAAACTTGAAATTTTTGTCTTTTTTTGAAAATTTTGTCAAAGTGCTCTGGTTAAAAAAAAATAGCTAAAAAAATCTTGTTCTAATGATAAACATAAATAATTGCTATACTTATGCATACTTTAATAATTACAACTTTAAGACAAATATTGTCATTAAAGAATTAAAGCTCAATTTAAAAACTCATTAAATTAATTGTTTGTAACTATATTATATGGCTAGTTGATTGTAAATAAGATTGGGTACTAGTTATTAAAATAAGATTGCAAAGCGCCTGAATATAGCAAACAAGCATCAAGCAGTAGTTGATAACATATTTTCTACATTTTCAACTGTAATTTCTATAAATTCCATCATCATAAATGATTACTTACCTATGCGTATTGGGCTTAGAAAGTTTGAAAAAACTGTTAAAGGACCTCTTTTTGCATAAGGTGTGACAACACCAATAGATAAATGATCACCAACTGCTTTCTCAGACATTAAAGCCTCAATGTAGTATTTAAAATTTTCCTTTAAAAACACCATCACTGAAGTTTGACTCGCAGTCCTAATTAAATAGATTAGTTTAAATCTTTTCAAAATGATGCTAAATGAAAACAATTTTTCAGAACAAACTTTATACTTAAGTGTGAAAAAATAAACTACAGTTAACTATTAATGTCATAATCTAAAAAACTCACTTATTATATTGCATATAACTTGAGTAAAAAGGTTGATTAATAATCAATCTTTTATTGTTTGGATCAGAGTCATTGCTTATATACAGCTGACAAGAATCATCACATGAGCTGTAAAAAGTATAATTGCCAGTTTGTGGAGCAAAAAACCAACCACGAATTCTTTGTCCATAATAATCACCAATGTTTTGTGGTGCATTAAACATATCAATAATTCCATAACTGTCAGGTGTAAGAGGGTATTTAGGGTTTTTCTTTAAAGCATCAATGCTACTATTATTGTAGTAAACTTCGCGTAACAATCCAGGAGAGACTATACAGAAGAAAAAAACATGTTTTCTTGAAAACAGATATTGTTAGGTGCTTCTAGGAGACAATATTTAAGACTAAATATTTTTAATTTTGTTTTTTACTAATAATCCGTTTAAAAAACAATAGTTTAGGTTAACAAGATAATAGTATATAATCATATATATAAACTGATAGGTTTATTAGCACATGTTTATACAGTACAAAAAAAAAATTTGTTAAATGTTTACAATGAAGAGAGACACAATGTGTAAGACTAAATATTTTTAGTTTTTTTTTTACTCTAAACCCATTTTTAAAAAAATAGCTTGATTATATAATAATATACTACCTCTGTTCCACAATAGTTGTCACATTTATAGCTAATAAAACGTTTATTTAAAAAGTATAACCGACAGCACTTTTAATCATCATATTTTGAATTTCTTCTTCGCTGATCTGTTCCATATAGTAAATTTTGTTTCATAATGCTTGTCCCATTTGATCAAAATTTTATAGCTATAGCTTTGTTTGTGTTAGACTGTTTTTCAAAAGCAACGGCTTGTTAAGAAGGGTTACTCAAGGCTTTCTAACAAGCTGATAAAACATTTCTTCAACGTGTATAGCTGGTAAAACATTTTTAATCATCATATTTCAAATTTCTTCTTTGCTGATCTGTTCCATAACTTTCGTTAACAGAGCTCCTTTCAGAAAATTTTTAGAGTTCCCTTTGGCACTTTTGGAAAATAATTAGAATGGTACAAATTTAGCAAATCTTTAAAAAAATTACTCAAATAGCATACATTTTTCAAAATTTGGACAAAAAGTATCCAAATGTGACAACTATTGTGGAACAGAGGTTGCATAAAAATTAAAAGGTTAATTAGCAAACTCTTACATCAGTTACCAGTCTTCAAAAAAAAAAAAAAAAGGAACACTCAAAATTTAAAACAAAGTGCATTTATTGTTGCAGGTTTTTTTTCCTCAAAGCAAACATGAATAAAGTTAAAACAAATTAAGTTGTAAATCTTTTATATCATTTAAAAACAAAATGTTTTCAAAAGATGTATTTTTTTCATAACTTAAAAACAATACATTTATACCGTATGCCAATGGTTTACTGACGATGACTAGATTTCTGATGAACCCACTGTGAGCAGCATGCCAAGGATCACTAATATAAACTTTTACATTTGATAGTTTTACTGGTGTCTTGTTCACAACTGAGTAAACAATGGATCCATTCACACAAATGTAATATATGTAGCTTTGATCAACTAACTGTTGTGATATCTTTATTGAAGACCATTGTTTTATGGTAATAGGTGCAGTTGTAAAAACACTGTTGGAATCATTATTTATTGCTGATGCAATATGAAGAATACTTGTACTTGGGTTAAAAAAAACAGCTGGATTTCTGTCCCCATACTGCTCCATATTTCCACCAATTGTTAAATGAATCACATTTACCCAGTAATTAAATAAACTTGTTGGATACACATCAAACGATACTGTGTATTCTTTACCAAGCTCCTTCAATGTTGCTACAATAGTATTTTGGAGTAAAGGTATTTTAAAATTTATGAACACAGACTCTTGTACAGTTTCAATGCCATCTACAAAAAATAAAACTTTATATACTATATACTTAGTGTATTTTTATACCAAATAAGTTTTGTAGTAACCTATGTTTTACAATATTCTGAAAAATGAAAATGTTTATTGATTGATATGAATTGATTCTAAAAACACATTTGTAACTTTTATGAGAAAAAAAGTTTTTAGAATAAAATATTCCTTTATCCTGATTTGGTGTCCTCTATGTAGGAAGCAGTTAACAAACATATGTTGAGTTTGTTTCAGCATTCTATACAACTTGGTTTGTTAAAGTACCCTTGACTTGTAGTGCTCTGTCTTAAACTTACAAGTAATTAATGATATAATTCAATACATAGATAGCAGCCATAACTCTTTTAAAGCATGCTTCTGTGCAATGTGAAATCATTTCTAGAACCTAACTAAAAGATTTGTAGTACTAAATAGTAATTCTGCTTTTTATCTCTTAGTTTAGATTTTTATTTATCAAAATATTTTTTTCGTCAAACTATAGATATAGTTATACTTATAGTCAATCTGGCTTAAAAAACAAAGATTTTCAAAATTTACTATAATTTTCTGACAATCTTTACATGTTTATGATGCATAAAGTAAAATGTTTAGATGAATAAAAATTTTTACCTTAAAAGCTACATAAAATTTATAAACGGTTCAAATATATGAGATGTTAAAATACTTGTCATTGATTATTAAATTATTTTTGTCATATTAAATAATATTTCAAATTAAAATTATTACTAAGTCAATAAAACTTTCAGTAATAAGTATGCACTAAATAGCAGGAAAAAACTATTTTAGTTAATAGCTTTAGAAGGCCAAAAAACTACAACTTAAAATTTTTTAAATTAGTTCTTCAAGGATCATGCCATTTAATTCTAAAAAACCTTGTCTTTACATATCTTTATCTTATCATAGCATTATGATAAAATACAGATATATATCTGACAATGATATATATCTGTAAATATCATAGCATTATAATTCATGCATCAGCAATTTTTTAGTATGTGACAACTGATCATAATCAAATACTTGAAACAAATCATCAACAAATGAAATCAGACTTTGAAATTCCAATTTAATAAACTTAAAAGAATAAGTAACATTTAAAATATTATTAATAATGAGCAAAGCATTAAAATTCAAGGATAAATTATTTAAGAGACTAATATAAACTCAAAGACTTATTATTATTCATTTAACAGTATTAATACGTTAATATATTTCAAAATGAAAATAAAGAAGCTCTTCAAGCTTTTTTATTTCCGTTTCATATTCCTCACACTTTTGCTTGCGATAATTTCCTTTTGTATGAAGGAGTTTGATTTGTGACATATCTGTCTGTTTGCCAGCTTCCTTAGTAATAAATATAAAAAATTCCTCATTGTATGCTTTACATGCTTTGCTTAATACTTCTTTTCCTTAAGCCCTGATATTTCTTGATTTAACAGCATCATCACACTATTTTCTTTTTCCTTTGCTTGAAACATTCTGTTTTCCTATATATACTTTTTATATTTCAATGAGGCACTACAAATAGCCTTTATCATTTGATTGTTCATTTCTACTTCATGAACCTTCAATTTGTTTGACATCATTAAATCCTTGATAGTGCAACAAGATATTAGTGACTTTTCTTTCATGTTTTCACTGAGCATATTACTGTGAATACTGAAACCTCTCTCAACTGATGCTTACCCATGACTAAGCATAAAATAAGTATTAAGACTTAAGACAATGCCTTGTAATCTACACCAACTTTGATGGTTTCAAAATAAAACTTGTCTAAACAATTTCCAGTGTGAATTTTTTTAAATGCTGGTAAAAGAGTAGATGAACTTTCCTCTAACAACTTTGAAAATTGTGTGAAAGCTTGATCACATTCATTTGATGTGATATGTAAGCAGGAAAAAATTAAATGAAGTACAGATTTCAGAAGTTGAAGAAGATCAACTTTTTGGTTCAAAAGAATTGACTCTGGACTTATGCAACCAGTTGCTTTCAGAAAAGAAGATTGATTCAAACTTCATCAAATATTTTTTCCAGGATTTCATTTTGAAGTTGTCTGTCATTGATGATGCTGCTAAGGACATCTTGTTTGATTATTAAATCCATCAAACTTTTTGCAGCTGAAAACAGTTTTCCAAAAAACGGAATCATCGGGGCATCTGTTTCATATGTCAGTGATATTTTCTGCAACAAACTAACAATGTAACCAAAAAAGTTCAATTTAGGCAAAGTTAATTCATCTTCCATTCCCTCTAAGACTGCATCATAACTCTTGCTTTTTGGTTGCTTACTTTTAGGAAGAGCTTCCCAATACTCTGTCATTTTTTCTCTCAAATTAAGCATAATCTCTCTGCAACCTTTTGGCCTTCAGCCTGGCGTGTTGAGCAAAATGTATAAGGAGAATTCTCACATTCAGTGACAGTTACATAATAAACTCTTCTGGCTATAGAATCATGGAAAGGTTTGTATGAAGCTTTCATTAAATTTCTCCTATGTTCCATTCAGCATATTGTAAACCAGATTTGAAAGCACTCTGTATTAAATGGAGGTTACACCTCTCAATACTAAAAAGTTTAGAAAGCTCTTGTTGCTCATGCTGCTTTTTAAGAAGATTAAGAAGCAACCAATTCACACTTAGACCATCCATACACAGTTGTGTCAGATTTATGCTATTAATTGCTGCCAAAGATGTGCTCATACTTTCAAGTAAACTTTATGCAGTGGAGTGCCCTAAAAATTTAGAGTCAAAGTAAATGGACTCAACATGATTGCTGTTCCAAAAACCAAATATTTAGATCCAATTGAAAGTTTTAAAAAGAATTATTAAGGCTTTCATCATTAGAAACAGAATAATGAGATTTTTTGATATTTTCTGTTAAAAGTCTGTAAAAATAAGGCCCAATACCAAAACTAATGATATAACCGAGTTTTATTCTACCCATCTCATAAGATTTAGCAATATTGCTATCAGGGAACATTTTCTGGAAAAGTAGACCATTTTCATTACATGAGTTCAATCAGTAATTGCTGCATACTGCATGAAAAACAGAATAGATTTCTGCACAAGTTTTATCACATTGATCTACTATAAAAACTGCTTGCTTTTTAGATGTAGACTGTGCAAGCTTGAAGTAGCAAGATACTGGCTTTGACTTCTAAACATTTTTTTTGCCATCCATGTGAACTATCACAGCTCTCTGGCCCATATTTGACAAAATAAGTTGAACTTGACATATTTTGTATTTGGCTGACTTTTTATCTGTGCGAATTACCAGCTATTTTTCAAACAGAGAATCACTCAACCATTCTTCTTTGAAATAAGTTGCCATTTTAAACTTCATTATACAAGTTCATTAGTTGTTTCACAGCAATATGAGTTCAGAACCAAACAGTAACAGACAGTAAACAAAAATGTTATGAAATAGCTTGAGCAAATGGAAATTCAATGCTACATACAGATTGAAAAACTGCAAATTAAGATTTAAAATTGATGTAAGCATAAGAAAGCAACCTAGATCAGTTAAGTACCAAAACCATTAGTTTTTTTAAAAAACAAACTAGGAAACGAAATATAACTGGCTGAAAAGATGTTATGTGCAGACACCATGTGCATATTGAAAAAGACCACAAAGGTGACCATATTGAACAAATGTTTCTTAACGGTCCTACAAACATTTGCTAAAGTTTATTGATGTCAGTTGGTTGGTTATCAAAGTTATTATTTATACTGTCATTGATTTTCTATGTTTCGCTACCCTACTCTGTATATATAACCTTAATAAATAAATTCAAACCTTGGCATACTATTTGGTTATTTACTACTTTCTGTCCATAGCTGCAAGTACAAACTCCAAAATCATTACTTTTAAAAAAACATGTTTCATATTCAGGGCTAACACATCTTGAGGTACATTTTTCTAAAAAAAATACGCTTGATATGTAAACATATGAATGTATGCATGTATTCATGTAATGTAATTGTAATTGTATTGTAATGTAAGGTATACATACATACATACATACATACATACATACATACATACATACATACATACATACATACATACATACATACATACATACATACATACATACATACATACATACATACATACATACATACATACATACATACATACATACATACATACATACATACATACATATACTTCTACTATGGTTGATTGGTCCTTCTTTGGATATCATATTAGGAAGTAAACTTCCTTCCAAAGCACCAATAAACTTCATTATCATTAGCAAGATACAATAAAGATATACATAATACTATATATAGGAACTAAAATGATGATATATATAGGAACTAAAATTGAGAAATGTTTGGACAAATATCATAACTTAAAAAAAAATATGTATCGCAAAACTAAAATTCAGAAAAGAAGTTAATTTGAATTTTTGAAGGAATTAGACTGCTTGATATTGAAAATCAGAATAGTAAGCAAATGATGACAATAGAGTAAGAAAAAATTACTGAGCCAAGAGGCAAAGAAAAGGAAAGTAAAAAAGAAGGAGAAAACAAGAAAAGAAACTTCAACAAAAACTACTCTAACTTCAAACAAACAAGATGAAAAGAGCAACAATAATTTAAAGATGATGCGAGTAAAGAAGAAGATTCCAAATTTAAAGGCATTAAATTAAGCACTAAACATTCTGAAAATGAAATGCTCACACCAAGATTGCAAAGATAGCTAAATTAGTGATACTAGAGCTTACAGCAGTATTAGACAGAACCAAGATGTCTGATTGAGAAGCTTTAACCTAATTGCTACCAGATGTCACAAATTTTGTTCATGAAAAAATTGATCATTTGGTCATATTAGTGACAGGTGAAGACACTGAAAAGTTGCCAAATGTGTTCCAAAAATATCAAAAGGAACTGGAGCAGCCTAGGCTGAGACTAATGTCCCAAGTCTTGTGAGATGGGGAATTTAAGGAACAAGTTATTGGAATGTGTTTTGATATAACCACAAGCAACGTTGGAATTTACATTTATATTCAGGAGCTTGAAGAAAAAGAAAAATGCCTCAGTGAAAAATGGATCTTCATTAATGCCTCAGTAATATAGCCTTGAAAAATAACCTTTTGAAACATTTGAAAGATGATACAGTAACATTTTCGACAAAGTGTTTGCAAACAGGTGGGAGACAACCAAGGGTTGACAACAGAGAGTTTTTAGAACTATTGCCTCTTGGAAAATTTCCTCCTAGAGTAAAACAAGTCAATATGCCTTGCACCTTTCGCCATGTTTATTGGTTGACAAAAGTCATCTACTGTATCAAAATATACAAGATTAGGAAGTAGTTTAAAATGATATAAAAAGAAGAGAAAGCTATCCTTTAAGTTATTTTTGAAGAACATAGACAGTACAGAATGTTGTTCAACATACAGATAAGTTCATATCAGCTAAGAAATGATTACTAATTCAAATGAATACAGATTAAAAAATTAAGATTCTAGGATCATAGAACTGATAACAAATACATTCTGTAATACATTTACTTTGTTATTATATTAAATTTTTAATACTTGAACTGCATAGTTACATATGATTAGTTGGTAGTATATTATGTTAACTTTTAGTTAAAACTGTTAATAAAACTTATGAGATAAAATGTCCGAGCCAATGATGCATTTAAAATTGAAATTAAAAAAAAAAAATGGAAAAATATGAAATTCTACAAACTTCATGTCATGAGCAACCTCTAAGTATTGAAAATGGGTAGAAATTCATGTACAATTTTATTTTGGCGTTTGTCACCACTGGAAAGGTTTTAAAGTAGTATGCAACCAGTTGCTTTTCAGTTTCTTCTTAAATACTTGTTTCTTTTTGTTCTTAATTCCTTACATCCATATCACAATTATTGTGATATCGAGGTAAAAAGTAAATCAAAAGTACCTATATTTATGTACAAGCAATCAAAGATTCTTTAACTTAATAAAATGACTCATAAAAAAACATAAGGAATATTTAAGAGTATCAATGATTCTATCTTAAACCTACATAAATATTGTCTAGATTAATTAAAGCATAGGCACAAAAGCAAGTGTAACAAGTGTAAGGTTGTAATGATTGTAAAAGACTTTTATTACTGTAATAAATGTGTGGCTTATCATCTCATTCAAAAAATGAATGTATGAATAGTGCCAAGGTACATAAAGGTATTTGATAAAGGTAGTGTACTCTTGGAAAAATTAAACAAAGTTTTTTAAAACATAAAAATACAAGTACCTATTCGGACTCCACTTAACATGTTCATAGGAATTGGCTGTAGAAATGATGGCTTTTCATTTCCATTGTTAAAAAGAACAGCAATAGATAAGTGATCTCCTTGGGCGAAATCTGCCATTAAAACCTCAATATAATATTTATTGTTTGGCTTCAATTGTATAGTTGCAGAAGAAAACCTAAAAAAATTATTTAAAGTAAAAAGCTAAATCATTTAAAGTATAAGTAGTAACATTAGGAGTAAAAACAACAATAAAATTTAAAAAAATAAAACAATCTTTTAAAAGATCAGTCAAATGAAGCCTAATTCATTCAGCTTCATGTGTTGATTTCTTACACAGTGCACTATGTTCATAAAAAAAATGTTTCTTCTTCACCAAATGGGAGTATTTCTTTTTGATTTCATCTTTCAACCACTTTCAACCACTCCAAACAGTAATCTTAGACATCAACACATTGTTGTTTTGACCCCACTGTGAACACACAGAGCACCCATTTAAAAAAGAGATTTCTTACACACAAATATTCATACAAAATACACACTGCCTATGAGGTTTCACAATAAAATCACAGTTTTAGGACTTTTTTTTGTTTTCTTATTTGGACATCATGTTCAAACAATAACATTAGTGCCTGTGCTGCCATGTAAGACTTAGCAGACCAAAAAATATTTTTGACAAAGCAGTTTCCTTATAACACTTTTCAAGCCATTACCAAGCTTGAACTGTAGTTTAGTCCAATAAAAGAATGTTTAATTAACACAAAAAACTCTGTTTCCTTCAACGATTTGAAAATTTCAAGAAAGGCATCAGTAAAACATAATATATTGATAAAGATATTGATGTTTTACTGATGCTGAATATCCTGAAACTTTCACATGCATCTTTCGAAATTTAATACTACCTACAACAAAATTTTATTTTTATGGTGTCATGTATGGTTTAGTCCCAGGACTTTTTGATTAATGCTTTACTTTATATTTCACTTTTATTATGTTTAAATTATAAATAAGCTAATACTTTAAATGAATCTTGAAGAAGATTTGAAATTTAGGGTTCAACTAATCTTCTAATACCAAGAGAAGCTTTGATTTTGTGAAACTGAAAGTTGACATCAGAGTTTTACTTTTGAGCATTTCTGCAAATTAAGAAAAAGAAAATATTTTCCTTGTTTACTGAAAATAAAAATTTTTAAGTGGAAACAGCAGAAGGAAGTCTTTAATCATTACCAAATAACTGAAGACTTTACTTGAAGATTATAATTATATTATTTAATATTATGAGGAAAAAAAAAAGCAAAGAAAGAGATGCATTAGGTTTTTTTTTTTTTTTTGGTTATATTTTATTTGAAGTACCAGAATACACAAGAACCAAGAAAATATTGACTTAATTCAAACTTTTGTTTGGACACTTTTCTAAAAGGCTTTAAGTTTCATGCTACCTATTGCATTTCTTTCACTCATTTTTAGTCATCCTTTTAAATTGATTAATAAACTATGGGAATCATATTAGGTGAGCTTTGAAATGAATGAATGCAAGAAAGTATACGAAGTTTGATGACAGTCTGGATCAATTGAACAAAAAAAGACCAGCATGTCCTGAACAAATTAAAGTATAAGTTTAACTTAAAAGATATAAGTTTATCTTTTAAGTTTGTCTGTTTAAGTCCAAGTTTAAAGACTTAAAATGGTATAGAAAACTTTATTAGACAACTGTTTATGAAATTTTCACTAATTCTTAAAAATTTTCTTGAAAATGTCAAAAATGGATTATTATTAACATTTCCTATTCTAAGTTAATATAAGTAAATTGCATAGAAGAAACAAATAAAAGAGCATAGAAACTTACTTGAATGCATGATAACTTGAGGCAACTGTTTGATTGATAATCAACACTTTATTTTTTGAGTTTGTATCATTGCTTAAATACAACTCACAAACATCATCACAAGAGCTGTAAAATGTATAATTCCCAGTTTGTGGAGCAAGAAACCAACCACGAACTCTTTGCCCATAAAAGTCACCAACATTTTGTGGTGCATCAAAAACATCAATAATTCCGTAGCTATCTGGACTTTCAGGGTATTTTGGATTTCTCTTCAAGTCATCAATACCTTTTATGTTGTAAAAAACTTCACGAAATAAACCAGGGGAGACTAAAAAATGGTAGAAAAAGAACATTAGTAAAAGAAAAATAGATGTAGAGTTAGAGAAGTTTTTTTAGACAACATTGTTTTAAATAGTAAAGAATGTTATTAATAGATTTCATGTATAAAAATTTCATATTTTATAAAAGAAAAGTATATATCAACAGATTTTTAAATATTTGATGGATTTATGTAGTATTATATAAAGTATTAACTTACAACAGTTATCTTGATTACAAGATTGGTCTGATGAATAAATGAATACCTAGAAATTTCATAACTATTTTGAAACACTAATCAAAAAGTTGAATATATATATAAATATGTATATAATCAGAAAAGGTTATATTTTCCTTAAAATACAAAAATGATGTCACTTTTAACTTTTTTCCTTCTGAAAGAAAACACTAATTCATTGGATACACAAAGAAAAGTTTTTTAGTTTGAAAAACAAGGAAAAAAATTACAAAGAAAAAAGTTCGGATTACAAGTAAGCATTAAAAAAAAAAACTTCATGCATTTACAGACGAACCCCAAATCAGTATTTGAAGTAGCCACCTTTGTACAGTGTGAAACTTCAATACATTATGGTGGCTAAAAATTGAAAACCTTATAAAGTAAAAAGTTTATGGCATTTTTTTAGTTATACTAAAATAAATTAGCCTTAGTGAAATTTTCATACTTCCAGCCTAAATAGTTTCTGAAAAACTTGAGCAAATCACTGTTGTAAAAAATGACCAAAAACTACTTTGAGCTGACCCGAGAAAACTGCTTTGACAGGGTGAAACTACAATGTTTCCTGACTCCAAAAATGTAAAATTTGAAATCTAACTATTTCGTCCGAGAAAATAATTTCGATTTTTAGTTTTTAGTACTTTGCACAATAGGGCGAAATGACAGCTTTTCAAATTTTGCATTTTTACAGCATTCAAAAACTCTTCAAAATAAGCATTTATTACTCCAAAACATAACTGTCTAAAACTCACTTGAATAATAGTTTATTCTGACACAACTGATATAGTTTTTCATTAACAGGATGGAAATAATAAACACTTTCTTAAATAATTCTTTTAGTTATTCTAAGCCAAAACACAAAAACAACCTCTTGATTCTAAACACATAAAGAGCAAATGGTACATAAAATAAATTCTTCTCAATATTTGATTCTTCACAAATGCTTGCTGTTGTAGTCCACAACACATGAAAGAAGCCTCTTTGCATACTCAGGATGATTGCGGTCTCTTTTGTATCTCTACCAATGTGAGCTGAAATCATGATGCATTGATTCTGTTGCCTGCTCACTAAAGATCCCCAAGGGAGCCCTTTTGATCTCAATGAATTGCTTCACATGGAAGAAAACAGCATGAACTTTTGGAGTCACACTGATGTTCATGATTGCCAAATATCAGTCTCTGAAGCGATCAATTTTTTCAGAAAAGTCATCCTCCAGAACCATACCAAAACATGCTGTCACCACAGACTTAAACTTTCGAAGGGCATCAATGATTCCAAAGACTTGAAAAGCAGACTCAGTCTCTGCAATTCTTTGAAGGAGGTCAAGATTGCTGAGAAGCTTGTGACAGGCATTCCCAGCAAACTGCCCACCATGGTATGGTTCTTATTGAATGTGGAGAGCTGAGGGCCACTTGACAACATTGGGCCAAACTTCTGTCATGGCTTTGTACATGTGATTGACCACACCAAGGAGAAGATGGAGTTCCATTGGTGGTATGAGCTCCAAGATGAGTTTGTTTTCAGAACCAGATAGCAAAGGCTCATGCACTACATTGCCAAAAGATCTTGCCTTTTTGATATCACCACCAGACTTAGCAAACTCTTGATAACAGGCAACAAGTGAGCCTAGTGTCCTCAAAGATCCTGATTGAGAAAGATGCTTTGATTCTGTGTTGCACCAAGAGCAAGGGTGAGTACTTGCATGGCTCTGAAGGCCACAAAGGATGTTGGCAAGTTTCATGTCGCATGAGACAACAAAGTTGACTTTGTCTAACTTGATTAAAGACAAGATCTGTCTCACATTTTCAAAGTTTTCTGGTAGTCCTTCTGATAAAGCCACAAGCATTTGACGCTTTACACTACTGTCTTTGGCAGTCCTCTGAGTTAAAAGTTTTTTCCGTGGTGGTGACCTTGAATCACAGTGAGAATCCAACTCCATGATGCCAAGAGAAACTTTCAGAAATCCTCCACCTCCATCAATTTCCAACTTGACAATATGATTCTGGAAAACTCTTCGAGAAAGCAGGACTTCATTCAAAAGCTCGGCAAGATCCTTGCAATGCACAACCACAAAGTCAGTAGAGTTACTCTCTGATAAAACTTGGATGCTGGTTTGAGTAAAAAACTCAGACAACTGTTTGCCAATGGCTTCAAGCTTAGCTAGAAAACTAGTCTCCACAATCTTGGTGTCACTGACTCTCTTGATGGTTGATGCCAATTTCTTCATGCCAAGGTTGGGTTCAGGAAAAAGAGCTCTTGCACTTGAACTTCCTAAAAATGAAATTATATTAACACTTTTTGTAATTTTAAGTTTTAAAATTAAAGGTATTCCCTCTGAACCTGTCATCTTTATATGTATATATAAAAGTATCACCTGTTTTAACTCTAAGTGGTGGGCCGCCTTTAGTATGCGATATTTTGGCAGTACCACCAGGTGTGGAAGGTTTAGTAGAGATGACTTGAGTAGCTATTTGCTCTGCAGCGAGTGGATCAGCTGTAGCTAGCTGCTTGAGATTCTCTCTAAAAGTGAATGGAGTGCACTGATGTGGCAGACCTCTTCCAACTAGACTCAAACAATTACCACATCTTTGAGGGGTACAATCTTCCACAGGTTTAGAATAGTCCACTGGGCTCTTCTAATTCAACTTCAAATGTCCAACTTGACAAATAAGACAGTTGCAACCTTGATCTCTTGTTGGTGGCAGGTTAACATCTTTTCCTTTATCTTTTCTCCGAAGAATTGTTCGACATGAGTCACAAATGCCTCTTGACACTCTGGTATCAGTCAAATCAAGACTTGTATGGTAATGCTTGAGGATCTTTTCAACAAGGAACTGTGTCAACTCTCGAGAGCACTTCTTCAGACACAAGACACAGACAGATTTCCGACAATCTTCATGATTTTTTGAAAAATTTGGCATTTTGAAATTTTTCTCACACAACTGATAAGTGAAACACTTTAAATAAACATGTTCACTGCCAATTCCCGGAATTTTTAGCTTGTTTACAATTTTGATGCAAATCTTAAAACAAACATGTTCACTGCCTATTCCCGGAATTTTTAGCTTATTTACAATTTTGATGCAACAAAATGTTTATAATATAGTTCAACCATGAAATTGTAGGTAAAATTTTATCTTCTGAGTTAAAATAAATACAAATTATACTTGCTATATAGACTGTTATGTTTTAGAGTAATAAATGCTAATTTTGGAGAGTTTTTGAATGCTGTAAAAATGCAAAATTTGAAAAGCTGTCATTTTGCCCTATTGTGCAAAGTACTAAAAACTAAAAATCAAAATTATTTTCTTGGACGAAATAGTTAGATTTCAAATTTTACATTTTTGGAGTCAGGAAACATTGTAGTTTCACCCTGTCAAAGCGGTTTTCTCGGGTCAGCTCAAAGTAGTTTTTGGTCATTTTTTACAACAGTGCAAATTTTGAGAAAATAAAAAAAAAAACTCCAAATTTACTTTAAAGTATAATTTTATTATACACCTTAAGTATCATATTTTATATCATTAAAATACCATAATTATCACTAAAATATCAAAAAGAGAGTTCTAGGTATTGCTATAGTCTGTACAAAGATGTTTTTTATTTCACTTCCCTGTTTGTTTTATGAGTGTAGAGTTCATGATAATTCCTGTATAACTTATTTATTGGCTCTTCACCCATTACTTCAAGTGGAACAGGCAAATGCAACAGAATTTCAGCAGCATGAGCTAATACTTTATGCACATAAGAATTGATTTCCTGAAGGCAGTTAATTGCAACCAACATATTTTTTAATCAATCAATCAGGTCTTCTGGTATATCCTTCACTTAAGTTCTATGGATCAGAAAAAGTTTGTCGATAAACATTTATGTTCCAGATAAACAATTTTAAAAAAAGGCTTTACTTCCTGCAACTTGAAATATATATACATCGCATAGCATATTTGTACCTGGTACTAAAAAAAACCGGAATTGAGACCATAAAAATTTCTCAAAAACATTGAGTCAAAAAATTATTCGTTCACCCACTGTACTTGTTTTTATTTCCTCGTTTTTTCCTTTAGAAGAGTTGAAAACTTTGATTGATGCGACACGATAGTACATGATGTATAGTACACATATATACTTTCAACTTTATATCTGTTTCTCTTCTTTTGGTAGTGAAAACTCTATGAATATATCACGTTTTTTAGTAACGAAAAATTATTCGTCCACCTTACGAAAAAAATATTCTCGTTTGAAGATGTGTAGAAGGGACTCGATGTTTTCATCAGAATAGTCGATATTCTTCTAGAAGGTTGTGGGAAAATTTAAATGTTCTTAATTTAAACAGAATTTTAGTTGTTGAATTCACTAAGTTTATCTTATGGCTTCCAAAAAGAAGGAACATACTATGTTCAACATAGATCTCTGGTAATAAAGCATTTTCAGGACGGTGACTCGCAACGTGATATAGCATTAAGAATATTTCTTCCTCGATCTACAGTGGAATAAATTATCAAAAAGTACAAAATGACAAAATTCTTAGGGAATCTTTTTGGACTTGGTCGAAAACGAAAAACAACAGCAACAACAGATCGGCTAATCCAACGTAAACTCAAACTTAATCGGCGGAAATCAGCTTCGAAAGTGAAGACGGAAATTGAAAATGAACTTGAAAATTTTACTTCATGTCGATACCATTCGTAAAAGAGCACATGAATGCGGATTATTTGGTCGGGTAGCTCATTAGAAGCCATAAAGAAATGCTCATTAAACCTCTGGAATATTGGGACAGGGTTATCTGGTCTGACGAATCAAAATTTAATTTATTCGGCTCCGATGGCAAAGTTTAGGTTTAGAGATCGCCGCACAAAGACTTTAAACGCAACTGCACAGTGCCAACAGTAAAGCATGGTGGTGGTTCGGTAATGATCTGAAGTTGTTTTACGCAACGAAGAGTTGGTAACTTATGTACTTTGGATCGGATCATGGACAGATTTTATTACCGTGATATTCTCGCAGGAAATTTATTGCCATCGATTGAGCAATTTTTGTTGCAAAATAAATGTATCTTTATGCATGACAATGATTCTAAGCATACCTTAAAATTAATCAAAGACTGGTTAAAGGAAAACAAGATTGAAACGATGCCTTCGCCACCTTATTCACCGGAGTTCAACCCGATCAAAAATTTATGGGATGAATTGGAACGACGAGTGAAAAAACATCAACCAAAGAATAAACAAGAATTAGAGTCTCTTTTGAAACAAGAATGGCATCAAATTAAGATACTTAAAAAGCTTGTAGAACCTGTTCCAAATAGACTATATCAATGTATCAAAATTAAAGGCTATGCAACTAAATATTAGAAAATGTTATTTAGTTTTTTTGTTAGAAAATAAAATTTTTTTCGTAAAGCGGACCAAGGACGTATTAATAGATGGTGGAGATAAAACAATCGAGGTCGATGTGTTTCGAAGTCGAAAACGAAGCTTCGACGTCGCTAAAAGTCGAGTGTGAACGTGTTTCGAAATCGTTAAAAGTGGTATAAAATTTAATTAAAAGGTTTTCAAAGTCGTATTACTTCGAATAAAATATATTTTCGCGGTTTTCAAAATCGTAAAAAGTTGTATGAAATTTAATTTGACGGTTTTCAAAATCGTATTAGTTCAAATAAAGTATATTTTCGCGGTTTTCAAAATCGTAAAAAGTTGTGTAAATTCGAAAATGGCGTGTTTTAAAATTGTTTAAAATTTCTAACGGCTTTCAAATTCACTTCCAAAAATTTAACTGTCTTCGAAATTGTTTGAGTAAACGAAACGAGTGCATACAAAAAGTAAACAAACGAACGTCGCGTGACTTCTTCAGGTTTTAAGCTCAATGACTTCAAGTTCAAGTTTAATGACTTCAACTTCAAGCTCTATTAGCAAAAATTTTAAAGTGAAGTGAACTGATAAGCCATATTTTAAGCCGAACTTGTATGTGGCTGTACTAGTACTGTTATGCTCTTCCCTTCTATTCTCCTAGACTCCTACTCTATCCCTTAGATTTGGAAAAAATCATAATCGATGAGAACCTAACTATGTTCAGGTTCAAAGACATCGGTATAAAGTAAAGTGAAGTGATAACTGGTTTGACAATCAATTTGGCTAGCAATCTGTGCCCTTCTATTTCTTAATAATAAAAATTTGAAGTATACACTACAGTAACATTACAGAAATACAGAATATACAAAAGATATGCTAAAACCCTTTCATTTATTTAATAATCATTCTAGATTTCATAAATCCAATTCCTTAAATATGTGAAAAAATTATTTGCATATTATCGATTACCTAATCTAAAATAATCCTAGCATGCTTCCCTAGAAAAGAATATTTAGTTGTCCGCTTCCAGTCTTTCATTCTCATTTTTTTGTGCAAGTTCCTGGCCTTGGGAGCCTAAATGATGTCTGTCTCACCTTTCCAGTTCAACATTACTGGAAATTACATTTTTAATGTGGCGGTATCATCATCATCATCATCATCATCATCATCATCATCATCATCATCATCATCATCATCATCATCATCATCATCATCATCATCATCATCATCATCATCATCATCATCATCATCATCATTTTGATTTCTGTTTGGAGCAGATCTTGCTGCCATTTGCTCTTCCATGGAGTGGTATTCCCAAAATGGTACAAAGGAGTTTAACAGATCGAAGTTCTCGTTGATGAAGACCAACTACTCAGTGGTTTTTGGAGACAACCTGCATCTCTTTTCGTGGACCACCTGTCCAGCTTCACTAAAGGCCCGCTCACTTGAGGCACTTGAGGCTTGCAGGCAATAATACTCCCGTGTAAGTCCTGCCAAGATGGGCATCTCTTTGCGATGTGTCCTCCACCAGTCAAGGACATTAACCTTCGAATCTATCACAGTTGTTTCTCTGAATTTTGCCCACTCAAAGGAAATCGGAGGACCTTCAGCTGTAGCATTTGTCTGCCTGAATTGGCTGTACACAGACTAAAAGAAAGGAAGGAAGTTAAACGTTTAGTAAACTTCGTATAACTTCGCTTTCTTTAATCTAAAATTGTTTAAATTCAAATAATTTTTAAAAAGTTCGTTTAACTTTGAACCGCCCCCCTCTCCCCCGCATGGCGGGGAGAGAGGGGGGCGGTTCCTCAAATTAAAATTTTTATGACTTCTTTTGTTCGATTGCATTAAGATTAGTAGATGTATATTTAACTAGTTTTAAAGAAATTTATTTTATATCATACTTAATAGCTATTACCTTTGCTGCTGCCTTCCAGAATTCAGTCTCACCATCTTCAAGAAACTCATGGGTGATCTCATCTGAGACATTGGTTGTAACTTGCTGGTTTGACATCCAGTCTGCTGTTTTAGGATGACTGATTTTCAACTTGTCAAAAATCTCATCCCTGACACCATAAGCGTGCAGTTAAAAATCTCATCCCTGACAGCATAAGCGTGCATAAGTGGCCTTTCAAGAAGGGGTGCAACAGGCAGGCTACAGCATAAGGCATGATGTCACATCCTCCTCTTGGGAATCGTTTCTCAAGTTCTACAATGAGCTCAACCATGAAAGGACCTACTCCAGCGACACTTTTCTTTCTTATTTCTTTGACCCTCAGAGAAGCACACCTATCCACTAAGGGTCTGCGTATCGTTTCATTTCCATATCGTTATCATTCCGATATCGGAAAAAAGAAATCATCGGAATGACGAGAGTTCCGGAATATACCGAGATTTAAACTAACTACAATACCGGTTAAAATTTTAATAACGATATTACGTTGTAATCATTCCGATGACACTTTTTTTTCCGATAACTTATCGGTATGATAACGATAAGGAAATGAAACGATACGCAGACCCTTACTATCCACAAGATGAACAATGGCTGTCAGTGCTCTATGCACTGTAATTTTCTCATCACTCGATATTGACTCAGAGATGACTCGGCATGTGGTCAGGAGTGGCAGAATGGTTGCAACCAGCTCAAATTGTTCATCTGTAGGAATGGGTGTGGTCCATTCCTTTTTGTCAGCCCGGAGAGCACACAGCACACTTTGAAGATGGTTGATGTCTAGGAGCATCATCTGGACAGAGTTCCATCTGGTTGCACAAGGAGCAGTGATCTTTCTGTAGGGTACTGAAACAAAAACTAAAATAAAATTTTGAAAAAAACTTCGCATGAAATCGTAAACTCTTAGAAAACTTTGTTTAAAATTAAAAAATATTTGTAAAAATTTGACATTAAGTTGTAAAACTTCGTATTCGTATCTACTTAAAAAGTTAAAAATATTACCATTCATCTTGAGGCACTTCTTTTTAAACACCCCTTCAGCAAGAGGAGAGTGATGGACTTGGGCGGAAATTGTCCTGCATGCATCGATAGCAGTCTTGATATCAGGCTGTTTGTTGACAGTCCTTTCCAGGGCCATGTTAAGCTTGTGGTCAATGCACGTGATTGAACCACTTTCAAGATCAGCAATAATATCTGACTTCCTCAGTGCAGCTTTTATATTTGAAGCTTGATCACACACAACAACCCGCTTCTTGACCATTTTGAGTGACTAAAAACGTATAACCAAGTTGTCCAACTGAGTAGCAATGTTCTGACCAGTGTGCTTACCTGGGAATGGAACAACTCCAACAGTTACCTTTCGTAGAACAAACTCTTTGGTGATGTAATGAAGATTCACCGCCATGAATGGTTTGTTGTTGCGTGAGGTCCAGATGTCAGTGCTAATTGCAACTCGGTCGCAATGAGGAAGCTCCTTGTCAAACATGCTCTTCATGGCCATCTGCAGATTCCTATAGAGGAGAGGTAACTTGAAGCGAGCCATGCAGGCACCACTTTTAACCTTAAACCTCGAGTCAAAGTGGGCAAGCAGTCTTTGGAACGGGATAGAGTCACACATGGAGAAAGGCTGATTGTCTGTTGCAAGGTAAATCATGAGCTCCATGTCACCAAGAAGTTGAGTGGTGCTCTGTGTTGGATAGCACAGATTCTTTCTGGCTTTTAGAACCCTTTTTCTTTTCTTGTGACCAAAAAAAATTGTATACATTTGTTAACATTGAATTAACCCCGGATTTCGTTGTTTACATAAAAAAAAAAGTTGTATAACTTTGCTACATCGCATCGTAAGATCCATTATGTAACTAACTAACCAGTGCCAACTGTTTTCAATACATCTACTGCCTCTTCAATTTTGTCCTCCTTGGCAGCTTCTGCCTCATTCTGTATCTTTTGATTCTGACACATTTCGATGTACTCATCCTTATGGTTGGATCGCAGGTGACAACTCAGAGTCGATGTTGACCCAGAATTCATTTTTAGGTCCTTCTTGCAGATATTGCACACACAATAGGCCTTATCTCCTCTGTATTCCTTTAGGAAGTACTGCCAAACCAGCGAGCGATGGGTCTTTGGCATATTTGTTTAATGTTTTACAATGCTTAAATCTTGTTAAGTAACATACGCAAAGTTATAAGGTTTTCAAATTCGTTAAATATAATGTAAACAAATTTATACGATTTTCATAACCGTAAAATTTTGATTTACAACATTTTGCGGCTCTCAACATCGTGTCAATTAAGTTTTAACGACTTTTAAAGGTTTTCAAAGTCGATTTAATATTAAATCTACAACTTTTTACGGCTTTCGTAACCGTTTAACTTTTTTTCGAAGTTTAACGGATTTCGAAATCGTTTAATGAACTTTTTTTCGAAGTTGAACGGATTTCAACTCCGTTTAATTTAAGAAACTTCGCCTGACGGCTTTCAAAGTCGAACAAAAAATATACGATTTCGAAAACCGTGATATGCGATTCACACGAGGGGATATTTGATGGAACATTCCGTGGAACATGGAACATGAACAAATATTCACTGGAGTGAACGCAATTTGAACAAAAATTCACGGAACATTTTAGGAACTTTTGTACCGCTGTTGCGTTAAAAAAGTTAGTCGTTAAAAAAGTTTATTAAATGTGAAATCTGCGCATGCGCAAAATCATTAAAACTTTTTTAACGCCTTACGGCGTTAAAAAAGTTTGCCCGTTAAAAAAGTATTCAAAATGGTACCGTCAAAATGGTAACTTTGGTCGCCAGGGTGACTTTGTTGACCGGGGTCAATTGTTGATTTTTTTTTAAATTCCTAAAATTTAACAAAGATTTTTGTTTTAATTTTGTTAGAGATACCAACAATATATATCGACTATTATATCAACAATTTTGGTATATCAACAGTTTTTGTGAATATAGCACAGTTACTTCGTAGACTACATTGAGTTTATTTTGGCATTTTTTGACACTTCTGATACATTTATTGAACCATTTGAATTCTTAGCCGGTGAAAATGCTGAGGAAATATAAGCGAAAGCGTGGTTCAAGAGCATATTCAACTTCATACAGTCAAGACACGTTGTCCAATGCTATAAAAGAATGTTTAACTGGAAGAATAAGCGTGAGAAAGGCTAGTCGACAGTTCGGAATATACGCTTCCCATTTGCTTCAACCGCTGGACGTTGCTGTTTTCCGTCCGCTAAAGATAGAAACGCGCATCAAAGAATCAATACCAAAAAATCAGTTCCTCGGTCTTTTTGCTCTACTGCAACGTTAATTGAAAAGCGATAATTTGAGATCTGACTTCAAGGCTAGTGGAATATTTCCCTTCGATAAAGAAATGGTCATAAAGCGTTTGCCACAGGTTAACAAAGACATTGGAGGAGGTACCGGTAGTACTGTTAAGGAAGTATTCAATGAAGATATAGAAGGTCTATTAGTGAAACATTGTGGACAGGATGGGAAAACAAATCGCACCAGAGGGAAAAAGATCACACCTGGCAAAGCGATAACACGACAAGATCTGGTGAATAACACAACTTCTACCACATCAAAGAATAACAATAACACCAAGAATAACAGTAACACCAGAATAACAAGAAAAGGGCAAGAGTTGAACAAGTGTTATCATCCTCAGATGACGATAATGACCTACTAGAAAATGACTTTTAATGACTTTTGCACAATAACAGGGAGCTAGTTGCAAAATTTTTTGTCCATTTAAATGTTCTTTTCATGTTTCTCTAAGTGTTTAAGGACTGATGATTTTTTAAAACTCCAAAAAGTGACCAATATTACCCCATAGCAGGGGTATTATTGATCAAACACGATAAAAACCTGGGGTAACATTGGTCACTTTTCAGCGTTTAAAAATAAATATTTGTAATAAAAAAATTAAAAAAGTAAATATAGAGGCCTATAGCCAAGACCTATAATGTTATTACCACAAGAGAAAACTGTAAAAAATTAATAAGATTCAGAGATGCCAAAACTGACCAAAGTTACCCTGGCTAACAATACTCTTTAATTTGCGCAACCCTCAAATCCACAACAGAATATGCTTTGAAATTTTGATTAAGGCATTGGGAGGCATTCTTTTTTTATTTTTGAGCAAAAGCTCTCAAAGAGAGTTTCAATTATTTTTTCCAAATTTTTTTTCCCTGTAATTTTCTAATTCTACAAAGTCATACAATTTTCATGACATTTTTTTTTTTCATTTGACCTCCTCATAGTATCAAAGCTTTTAAACTCCTAAATAAATTATATTTCATGAAAAAATAGAACATAGATACTCACTTCTAAAAAAGTTATACTATACTAATTATAGTAGTATATACAAAATCAAATATTTTTAAGTTCTCATATTATAGTTCAGAAATAATAATATTTCACCATGAGCTCCTGTTAAGCTATATCTCTTTGCAGTATATACATTTCCACCTATACTAAAAAGTCTTTCACTCTCCACAGAAGACAGTGGGCAGCTTAAATACTTTAAAGCAAGCTTTGCTAATAGTCGCATTTTGGTTTTCTGTGATTTCCACCACACCAAAAGATTGCTTTCTTTGTCAATAAGGTCTTCATTTGAGTAGTGTTGAATTTTGTTTAATAAAGTTTCATTTGAAATTAAAGTTTGTGGTTGACCAATTTATTTAGAATTAAATCCTACAAGTTCTTCGAAGCAATTGTCAAAACCCATTTCTACTATATCTTTCTATTCATTTAGTACTGTACCATTATTTTCATATTCTGAGTCAATATTTTCAAAGTCACAAGCTGCAGACTGATCATTTTCAGTAACTTTGATGTTTTTTATATTTTCATGGGTTTTAATAAGTTGAATGGTTATGTTCTCAGTACTTGTTTTAGCAGCTGAAAAGGTGTTTTCATTTTTGAACATTTTTAATTTGAATCTGGGATCAAGAAATATTGACAAGATGATGTTATAGTTATCAGTATATTGTTTGAAACTATTCTCCATTGAATTAGTTGTCATCAATTAAAGCTTTATTAATGAAATGTTTCAAAAACTGTATCTGTGGTATAATATCTGAGACAATAGAATTTCTTTCACTCAAGCGAACTCTTGTTTTGTGGAAATCTTTTAGCAAAACACAAAACTGTCCAATAATCATCCATTTGTTAGCATTTAATAAAGGAAGCTTACCATTTTCAAGTGCATATATGGTTAGAGGTTTCCTTTGTTCATAAATTAGTTCTAACATATGACAGGTACTATTCCACCTTGTTGGAACATTTTGAATAAGTTTGTGCTTAGGAACATTGTTTGCTTCTTGAAGAGCTTTAAGTTTAGGGCAGGCTTGGGGAGAATGGCTAAAATGCCCAACAATTGAATGGCAGTTTGCAATGACATTCTTGACAACTGTTTGTTCAAATATACACTCATTAATTACACAGGCCTGCAATGGTTTTCCTCTTTAAAATCTGAGTAACGTTTTTTATAGTTTCTGATGTGCTGATTACGAGAAAAATAATAAAAAAAATCCATCACGTCAGGATTTTTTGATATGGAATATTTAAGATTTTGCTTTAAAATATTTGAGCGCCTACCTTTTGAAATGTCTAAAACGTTATTAATTTACTTCAGCTCAATTTTTATTTCATATAATTAGTGTAAGGGAACATAGAAATTAACGCCAATTAGTAATTTGTTAATGACTACATAATAAGTATTAGTAATTCGCATTAAACATGTCAAAAACGGGTCATTTTGGCTTAATTTAGTAATGAGCTCATTATTACATAATGATTTGGTAATATTAACTAATTGTTGTGAATATTATTAGAAAAGGGTGTAATTAAGATAAACCAAAGGATTTTTGTATAAGTACCCGCACTGATTTAGAAATTTAACAGTTGAAGTGCGCATCTTGCAACATAAACTTTAAAATGGCATCGCGAAGTTGTTTAAACTCTCCTAATTGTTTCTGTTATATTTGCGGGAAATTTATGGTGATAAAACAACGAAGCAGTATTACAGACTTTGTAAAAAATGTTTATAAAAGTTATTTTGGACTCGTTTTAAGTAACCAAGACAAAACTTGGGCACCTCATAAAATTTGTACGACTTGTTTATTAGAACTTCGCAAGTGGTCAAAAGGACAGAAAAATAGCTTCAAAATCGTTTCGCCTGTGCTATGGAGAGAGCCTAACGACCATGTTAAAGATTGCTACTTTTGTTGTTGTGACATAACTGGATACAATTCAAAAAATAAAAGGGACATAAACTATCCAAACGTGTCATCAGTTACGCCAGCAATATTTGGCGATTTAAAAATGGTGCAGCCCCCGGTTCCAGCTCTACAAATTGAAAATTCTGACTGTGATATAGAGGAAGAGGATGTACACCAATCTGATCCTGAATTTCATGGAGATTCTGACGCTTGTCAGCTCTTTTCACAGTTACATTTAAACGACTTGACAAGAGATTTGAATCTTCCCAAAGATGCAGCGGAACTCCTCGGATCACGATTAAAAGAAAGAAATATGCTGGCACCTGGTACTTCATTTTCATGATACCGTCACAGAGAAAAAGATTTTCTTCCATTCTTCGCTAAAGATGAAGATTTAGTGTTCTGTAAAGATATTCCAGGCTTGACGAAAATGTACGACATTGAATACGATCCTAACGAGTGGAGATTGTTTATTGACTCCTCAAAAAGAAGTTTGAAAGCAGTTCTTCTGCATAATGGGAATACATATGCCTCGTTACCTGTTGCACATTCTGTCCATTTAAAGGAATGTTATGAAAATTTGGAAAAGCTTTTGACTAATATAGCTTATGAGCAACACGGTTGGATGTTGTGTGGAGATTTGAAAATCATAAGCATGCTACTAGGCCAACAAGGTGGTTATACAAAATACCCGTGCTTTCTTTGCGAGTGGGATAGCCGGGATAAACAACATCATTGAACCAAAAAGGAATGGACTCCAAGAACTGAACTAACCACAGGATTCAAAAACGTACTTAAACAGAGTTTGGTTCCCAGAGAAAAAGTTTTACTGCCACCATTGCACATCAAATTGGGTATAATGAAGCAATTTGTGAAGGCTTTAAATAAAGAGGGGGAAGGCTTCAAATATCTGCATTCAGTTTTTCCATCTTTATCAGAAGCTAAGATAAAAGAAGGAATTTTCGTCGGCCCTGATATTAGGAAATTAATGTCGGATGAAAAGTTTGATGAAAAACTTAATGATATCGAGTTGCAAGCATGGCAGTCATTTAAGGAAGTGGTGACAAAATTTTTGGGGAACAATAAAAGCTCCGACTATAAAGAAATAGTGGCCAAAATGATTTCCAATTTGGGTGTAATGGGTTGTAATATGAGCATTAAACTTCATTTCTTAAATTCTCATATTGATTACTTCCCAGAAAATCTAGGAGCCGTTAGCGAAGAACAAGGCGAAAGATTTCACCAAGACTTGAAAGAGCTTGAAGTCCGGTATCAAGGAAGATGGAATACCAACATGATGGCGGACTATTGTTGGTTATTGAAGCGCGACGATCCAAACCGGAAATTTAAGCGAAAATCGCACAACCGAAGCTTCCAGGAGAAAAGGACCAGGTTCCACAAATGAAATTTAAATGTTATTTAGACTAGTGTTAAGTTGTTATTATATTTTAGCAGTTTTTTAAGTTAAAAATAATGTTCTGTTTTAGATATATATTTTTTTATGTGAAATCTTCTGTTTTTTTGCTATTTTCTATCTGTGCCTTTTTTGAAAAATCTGGAGGTGATAGAGAAAAACTAAGTACATTAGTAATCAGCGCACCAAAATACCCTAGAATCAGCTATCAAATTCCAGAGAGGAAGTTATGACTCTCATTTTTCAGGCCTGTGTTACTAGTTGCAGTGTGTGTAAAAACAAGCCATACTATCATATGGGCTATCTTTAATAGCCTTAACAATATTTGTACCATTATCTCTAGCTATTTAATGAACTTTTGAAGGTGATATTTTAAATTCAGCCATAATATCTTCAATCAATTCAGCAATATTTGCTGCTGTATGCCTCTCAGGAAATGGAACTACTCTAAGTACAACAGTTTTCTGATTAAATGTATTGTCTAAAAAGTGACCTGTCAGGCTCATGAAGTTTTCATTTGAACTACTGGTCCATATATCAGTAGTAAAGCTTATAAATTCAGCAACTGAGTAAACATGGACAGCCATTTTTAACATAAAGTATAAAATAATTTCATCAACTGAGTAAACATGGACAGCCATTTTTAATATAAAGTATACACTAATTTTTATTATTTTACATACCCTAATGAAACAAAGCAACTTTTTTAACGTCTAATTTCATTCCCTAACGAACGCTTCTTTGACCATACTGCGCATGCGTTAGGCAAGCGCAGAACTATTTAACTTTTTTAACGACGAACTTTTTTAACGACTAACTTTTTTAACGCAACACTGCCCCGAAAAGCCAGAACAAATAAATGTTCCAAAATATTTCTTTGTTTTCGTATAAAAAACATGGTGCCAATTTTAACTATCTTAAATGTTTATCCAGAGAAAGCGTGTACGTATATGTTATTACACAAAAAAATGTAACAGATGAAAATGTCAAGAGTGAAAAATCAATTGCTTGATTTATTGTTAAATGGTTGACTGCAAGATTTATATTTAATGTTAAAGCAACTCAAACTAGGCTTTTTATAAAGTTGATGTTAGGATGTTAGCTTAAACTGAAATATGATTCACATTGTGTTATCCTTTTACTATTATTAAAAAGAAGATGTGTGTGACACTTTCAAAATGTAGTAGGCTTAAAGCAGTCTTAAAGTGAAATAACAAGTTTGTAGTGAATAGTCTAGAGGTTTGACCTATATCTCTTCTAGAATATGCATGACAATTAATTATATTGCATGCAAAATTATTTAGATACATAAAAAATTTATACCAATTGTAAAGTTTAATCTTTAATTTAATTGTCAAGCACTTATTTGTTTCTTTTTTTTTTTAATTTTTTGTTTTTTGCCAGATTCAATTTACTTATTCTTTTTAGCAGTAAGCTTAAATTTTCAATACACAATAAGCTTAAATTTTCCACAATGTCTCAGCATACAGATCAAGACATTATTAATGATAGCATAGCTAATACTGCTCTTGTTGCATCTCCTATAAATAAATTTGTATGGAATATAGCTAGAACAAAGGGTATATTAGATTTATGGAATTATAATAATAATAATAATAATAATAATAATAATAATAATAATAATAATAATAATAATAATACTGATGATGATGATGATAATGAATAATAATAATGGGTAACAACTAAAAAATGAGACTGGATTTAAAGACATTTCTTTTAAGGTATAAGGTAAAACAAAAGGAAAAATGTTTTAATAAGTATTTTTATTCTAGTTTTTAAATAATGTGTTTTTATTTTTTATAGAAAAATAAATAAAAAACAAAGTTCAAGACTAGAAGATAAGAAAATGTTTGTGTGAATTTTATTTAAAATACAGAAATACTTGTAAAAGGTTCTCTTCTGACCACTTTAAAACTGAGAATGTACCTGATAGTACTATCTACAAGATAGTTAAATGTGCTGAATGTGAATCTGGTTACCAAAGAGTTCAAATAATTGGAGGAAAAGCTAAAAAAAAATGACCAAGACAAACATTAAAAGGCTCAAACTTATGTTTGAGTATAAAGATGGAGTTTCTCAATGACAAGCAGTTAAAAAAGTTCAACTGTACTCAGCAACACATTCGTAAAACATTTAAAAAAAGACAAAAATTAAACCAAGAAAAAAAGTGACATTTCCAAAACATTCTGATCAGCAAAAAGCAGTTCCTAGAAATAAGTGCAGTCAAATGTGTGAGAAGTTCAAAAATCGTAAACCAATCATTGATGATGAGTTATTTCACGTTAAATCACTCTAGTATCAATGGATATGATATATTTTATACTATCAATGTAAAATCTACTCCATCTACAGTTAAATACAAAACAAAACACAAGTTTAAAAAAAAATTCTCCTATGGATTGCCTTTTCAGCCCTATTTTGTGCCTAATGGACTGGCTGTTAATCCAAAAATCTACTTAAACAAATGCATTAAAAAGAGACTTGTTCCATTCACAGATAAGTATCATTCAGATGGTGCATATGTATTCTGGCCTGATTTGGTATCATCTCACTATGCAAAAACAGTAATCACATACCTAAACAAGAAAAAAGTACGCTCTAGGATCAAGTATTGCCTTAATAACGTTGATTTGAGCTTATGTGGAGTTTAGCTTAGTTTATTCTGGGCCAAGTTGATAAAGTCAGAAGGAATGGTTTAATTGAAAGTAACTGATTACATAGATAAAAACTAGATTAAAATTCTTTCTAAAACATTTTTCCTTTTTGTTTTACCTTACACCTTAAAAGAGTTATGTGTCTTTAAATCCAGTCTCGTTTTTTAGTTGTCACCCGTTAAAAAAAATTTTACTTCTCGTAGACTATTATCAAAAAGTTATATGCAAAAAGTATAACTTTATTTTATATTTGGGAAAATTGCTATATCATAACGATTGAATTCTATTTACATAAGTTAACGCTCATTTAAGCGATATTCCTTTTATGTACCGTCAAGCCGAATTTACGTGTGAACGCCACAAGGAACATTTTGAAGAATATTTTGTTCCAGTAACATTTCTTCCACAATAATGTTCCGCCAAACGTCGCTCGTGTGAACATGGTATAACTCGATTGTTTTATCTCTAATAGATGGACGTTCAACGCATTGTTATAGATCAAAAGTGCCGCCAATTAGCCAAAAACTATGCTTGTTACCGTCAATTTTCTAAATTCATGATACAGATATTCCGACTTCTACCTGTCAAATTTGTTACAAAAAGCCTCTCTCAGCAAACCCATTATAATTATGCATTTACTGAAGCTTATGGTTATAAAAGACAAAAAAATTACTCAAGAAAAGCTCACAAATCTGAAAAAGGTTGATTTGAGCTATGAATTTAGCTTAATAAAAATTTAACTGTTTAAACTTTGACGTCTAAAACTAGGCTTTTGCAAAAAGGCTATGTATGGTTTACTAGAATGGATAGAGAAAAGTGAAACAAATTTTCCTTGTTAAATTAAAATTGCTATGATTTAGTTTAAAGGTCAAAAAAGATATTTTTAGTGTTCTTTTCACCCCACTCTCAGATTATGCTTCCCACTTTAAGGCTCAAATCAGGGAGTATTTCTTATTTTTGTCGGAAATGTCGAACTTATTTGCCTCGCTTTTTTTCTCTCTTGAATTTGTGATTTTTTTTTCGCGAATGTCCTAGTTATAAATTTTCTTATTTTCGATACCTAAATTGCATTTTGTCTAAAGGTATTATAACTAAAAGCATATTAAAGTTCATGAAAAACTATTGACTTCAGAAGTTGGAAAGAAATATTAAGTATTTTTAATGAGCATTTTTGATAAAGCATTTTTAAACAGTCAGTCATGTAAAGCTTCTTTAACTTAGAATGATCTTATTATTTTTATTATTATTGTTGTTACTAATAGTAACAACATGATAATTAAAATAATAAGACCATATCTTTTGTTGCATATTCTTGAGCCTTCTACAAGTGATGTACAACCTTATTTTTAACCTTTTCTAGATATATCAAAAGAAGTAATCTTATATTCCTATCTATTATCTCATTACTGGATAAATAACGAGTCTTCATGAGGAATATTTAAAACACTTAAGTGGAAAGTGTGGCTGCATAATAAAATAGGATAGTTACTATCAGTTAAAACCTGTTGTTATCTTTAAAGAAGCAACATGGTCTTATGCAGGTTAGATTTAAAATCAAAAAAAGGCTTTGAAGCTGAGAGGAATGATAAATTCTTCACTTTTTCTGATCACACAGAAATCTGTTATGTATGTAACACACTCACAAGAGTTGGAAGAAAAAATAAAGTACATGTGATAAATATTTATCAACAGTTAAAAGCATTTGCATCAAAACATGGTTTTGACTGTTACAATGAAAATAACAAAAATTATTTTGTAATAGTTAAAATCAATAGTTACCGCCAATCAAATGGCATGTGGAGACTAATTGTTTTTAATCGTAAAGTGCCATTATCCAATAATATTAACAAATCTCTTCCAAATCTACCAAATCTTCAATCTGCTAATATCATATTCTCCAACATTTTATGCATAAACATCTGTAAATGAAATTATGACTTCCACTATCTTTTTTTCTAATCAGAAATAAATTTTCTGATTTTAAAAATTTCCGAAGCACATCAAATGAGAATGTTGTATTAATTGGAACGAAAGAAGGCAATACAGTTGAAAACTTTAAAGTTATTAGACATAAAGATTGTTCATTAATATGTTCAGAAGTCTGAACATATTAATGAACAATCTTTGTGATTTTAGTACCATTTACCATACTAACTTGCCTGTAATGGAATCCATGTTAAAGAGTAACGAAAGTCAACCTTCTATTACCTTTAACAAGCTATTTTTTAACTATGTACATTTTCTTACACCAGTATATGTAATAAATGTAATAAAGAAAACTTCCATACTTCTATATGGAAGTTTAATAGTACATTACAACAATTTACAGTTTTGAATAATTTCTAAAATCAAAATTAAGAATTATTACAATATTTGATTATTAGAAAATACGCATTAAAATTCTTGATTATTAGAAAATACGCATTAAAATTTCGATTTCATGAAAAATCATTCAGCGAGGATTTCGCTCTCAATGATAGATGTTCCTAAAACTGTCTTTAACCATTTCCCATACAGTCAAGATATTTTTGTAAAAATACTTACTTAAACACCCAGTAAGTAGTGATGCTCTTTATGTTTTAGAACTGCTTTTAAACTTAACTGGTTCTTTAGCTTTTTTTGAATCTTTTTATTTGTGACGATTAACAATGCAAATGAAGATTTCCCTCTTCATCATGATGACAAAGATGCAACAAATAATGTAAAAAGGCCCCATTTTGTTAGTAATGACCTCAAACAAAATTGTTTCAATGTTCGTCACTGACGTCACTGACGTCACTGACGATTTAAACAATCAATTTTTTATAATTATTTTTTATCATTATGATCCCTTTCATTTTTAAAAAATGATTTTCTTTTAACAATACGATTATGACGAAAAGAGAAAAAGTTCCCGTTTTAAACCTTATATGCAATAAAATAAATTTATTTGTAGTTGACTAAATATTTTCGACGTTCGTGTTAATTTAAATGTAATCTCGATTGATCACTTTCAAATCTCTCATCTTTACATAAGTATTAAAAAAGGTTATCATTGATACGCTATTTTTTCAAAATTATTTCTCTTTTTTCGAATAACCCAAATTATCCCTTTTAATGTGGTTGCTTTAGCCTGGTGTGTATTTAGCAAGTTCGCGCCTATCGGTGGTATAAAAGGAAACAAGAAGAGGTTTCTACAAAATTTGTGTGCATTCACAAAAGGATTTTCTTTTTCGTTCCTATAAAATTATTGCATAGCTAAAGTTATACTTTTTAGATATAACGTGTATCTCTAAAATAATAAAATTATACTTTTTAGATATAACGTGTATCTCTACAAGGTTTTGTTTTAAAGATGAGTAGAGGTTCAAACCCCATTTCATCTCTGTGAACTGAATGCAGAGACAAAATTTACGCTTTTTGATTAGCTTGTCTGATGAATACGATTGAAAAATATTTTTATGCTTAAATTAAGAGAAACATCCCCATAAAAACAAGGTAAAATGTGCTTAAAAACATAAATATTAAAATAAGTAAAAAAGTCACTTGCCAATAAGAACAGAAAGACATCGAACATCATTTTTTTATTTTTATGCACTTGATAGTTTCCACAAGGTTGACCTCTTTTAAAAGATCATTCTTCACTTCTGGTGAATTTTTGATATTACATTTTGTTAGCGAGATTATGTGTTATTTGATATTAATAATTTGACATTTTTAAGTGTAAATTGTATGAGTCGAAGCCATATACACTCTTTAATGAACTTTGAATAATCAGTATTATTTATTAATTTTACCAATTGGCATCATAATGAACCACAAAAAGTCGTTTTCTTTCGTTGTGACATAAACTGAAGGCGATCCGTAAGCATTTTTTAAAAACAGTTTCAGTTTTTTGAGTCGTCGACAAAGTAAATCAATCCAAGTTGAGAGAATTCAATTGTATTGAGACAGTATGTTGCATGTCAAATGTTTATTTACCTTTTATCGTAGCGAACACAACGTTTCAATTCTAAATTTTTTTTTCTCCTAAAAAATTTTTTTTTTAGGAGAAGAGAAAATGTAGAATTGAAACGTTGTGTTCGCTACGAACTTTCTCCTCCATTTATACCGTACGATTTTCCAATCAAAAGTCGTCATAAATAACCGCAAACACATATTTACAATGCTTTGGTTTTCACTGGTAAAAACTATTAAACCTAGTGATGTGCCGGAACCAGTTTATGCCGAGTTTCCGATTCCGGGTACCCGACTGAAAAACCGGGTCCGATTTCGGGTACCCGGCACCGAGTCCATTTTTTTAAAAGTTGGAATACAAACTTGTGAAATCTCTGGCGATGAACTATTCACAAAAAATACGCTTTTAACGCCAACTAACCAAAAGTTATGTGGTGGAACTACCATTTAGCAAAACCCCGCAATGCAGGGTAAGGGGCCTGAGTTGTAGGGGCCTAAATTTTTTTAAAAGTTGTGCAACAGTTTTTTAATAACTATACTTAGTTTAAATTTTTTTCTCTCCTGGTGGTTCGGGCCTAAATAATTTTGTGTGGAAGGGGGCAAAATTTGAAGTTCCGCCACTGAAAGTTTTATTAGGGAAAGTAAAAGATTAAGAGAGACAAAGAATTGCAAAAAAAGGGTAGACTTTCTCGACTGCAGTGTGTATGTATGTATGTATGTATGTATGTATGTATGTATGTATGTATGTATGTATGTATGTATGTATGTATGTATGTATGCATGTATGCATGTATGCATGTATGCATGTATGCATGTATGCATGTATGCATGTATGCATGTATGCATGTATGCATGTATGCATGTATGCATGTATGCATGTATGCATGTATGCATGTATGCATGTATGCATGTATGCATGTATGCATGTATGCATGTATGCATGTATGCATGTATGCATGTATGCATGTATGCATGTATGCATGTATGCATGTATGCATGTATGCATGTATGCATGTATGCATGTATGCATGTATGCATGTATGTATGTATGTATGTATGTATGTATGTATGTATGTATGTATGTATGTATGTATGTATGTATGTATGTATGTATGTATGTATGTATGTATGTATGTATGTATGTATGTATGTATGTATGTATGTATGTATGTACACTTACAAGTACATGTACAATACACTTATTTGTATCTTATTTTAACAACTATTTGTATCTTATTTTAACAACACTTATTTGTATCTTATTTTAATTGTTTTATTAAATTTAGATTCTAATGAACAAACATTAGGTATTCTCCGTTATCTGCTTTTTCTGTTAGTCTGCTCCTTGTTGCTTCGTATATGTCCCCACCAGCACTAAATAACGTTTTACTTTCTATTGATGACGGAGGTGCTGTAAGATATTTTAATGCCATCTTTTTTAGTTTTTCAAATTGCATTCCACATTTACTCCACCACAAAAATGGACAACCTGTATTTTCTAAAAGAGGCAGAGATAAATAGTTGTCTATTTCTTGAGTAATTGCAGACCTTAATATTGTTTGCTTCTTAATTAGGTCAGCAACTTCAATACCTATTAGTTCTCTTTCTGCCTCGGAACGTTTTTCACTCTGCTTTCTTCCAGTTCTCATAAAAGCTAAATCTTTAAAACAATCATCAATGCTAATGAATCCAGTAGAGGCTGGAGCTTTTACTATTGGAACATTGTCGGAGTCAGAGTCAAAAGCATCTTGCGCTCCTTGCATTTCTTTCCATGCTTCTTCAACCCACTATATAATAACATCTTCATTTGCTTGTTGATAAAGTAATTTATAACGTGGATCCAAAAATGTTGATACACATAACATTTTATTAAGCAAAAATTTATCAAGTCTTTTAGTAACAGATTTTATTAGTTCATCAATCATCATCATAATCCCAACGTATTTATCACTTGATGATGTTTTTTGTAACAAAACTTTTAATGCAAGAACAGATGGTATAATTATTGCACAAGTTTCGTCCCTCCTACCACATTTTTTTGTTAAGTTTTCAAATCGAGCAAGAATGTAAACAAGTTTTTTGATTATTCCCCATTGATAATTAGTAGGAAGTTTAATTTCATCAAACTCTGCTGCATAAGTGGCCAAAGGAACTTTTTGTTCAAACGTTCTTTGTAGTATTTCAAATGAACTGCTCAAGCGAGTTGGAACATCTTGTTTCATTTTGTAAGGTTGATTACTTAATTGCTGCTGAATTAATTTTAATTTTGCACATGCTATTGGTGAATGATTAAAATGGGTCGTTATTCCTCTGCATAAAGTTAAAATTTCCTTGATGGTTTTTTGGCTAAATGTAGAGTCATGAATACATAGCTGCAAAGTATGGATAAAGCATGGAACTGATGTCATTCCACTGTTTTTTACTGCAACCTTCATATTGCTTGCATTATCGGTAACAATAAGATGAATTTTGCTTAACGGGATTTCAAAAGATTCTAAACTTTTTTGTAAATACTCTTTTATATGAACACCTGTGTGATTTTCCGGAAAATGAATTACTAAAAGAACAGCAGTTTCTTGGGAAAATTTAGTTGGATCTATCCAATGTCCAGTAATGCTTAAGAATGCGATTTTCGCAGTATCCGCTGTCCAAATATCTGTCGTCAGAGACAAATAGTTTGCCGCGGAAATTTTTTTTTTTTATATCTTTAAACAGTTCATCATACATGCTAGGGATTACGTTTTTGCTGAAATATGTTCTACATAGTAATTTGTAATTGGGGTAAGCATCTTTAATCAGTTCATTAAATCCCGTATCTTCAACAATAGAAAATGGCTGAATATTCAATGTGATAAGTTTGCCTATTATTTTATGGATTCGAATAGATCTGAGTTCATCAATATTCCATAGTTTTATTTTTGTTTAAAGCATGAATGTTACTTTGTACTGTATTGGTGGTAGAAGCAACTGAGGTTTCAGAAATAGACGGAAATGATTGAACCCTTTTTCTTCCCGCAAGTTCAAACTCTTTGGAGTGCTTTAAACGCAAATGTTTTACCATTGCTGTAGTTCCATAAGACTTTAAAGATTTTCCTCCTCTCGTAACTAAACTATCACATAGTTTGCACTTGCTCATATGATGAATCGTGCTTATATCAAAAAACTTCCACGCTTTACTATTTTTATTCATAATTTTTCTTTCAAATAAAGAAATTTTATATAAAGATAATTAAAGTACGTTTGATATCATACGTTTTCCATTATTTTATATAAAACGATAATTTTTTTAATAATACGCTCGAAATGCGCTACAAATGAAAAGCGCTATCAGCATTCGAAAGAAGAAAAATTATCTTGTGTTCTAACAGAATAAAAAGAAGCTATTAAATATTTTTTACTCCAATTCATTTTATTCGTATTCTCAAATTATTTTATTTAGCGTTACGGTTTTTGTATCCGTATAAATTTTTTTGCAAAAATATATTAAAAAATATTTTAAGTGAGATAGGTTTAAGTTAATAGAACTTTGTGGTTATCGAATACATAACACTCTTACAGCTGTGGCCAAAAATTAAAGACCACTCATTTTTTAGTTGGTTTCTTAATCTTTAAGTTAAAATTAAGAAGATTCTAATTGACATATTAAATTTTTTTTTTTTAATATCTTGTTAATTAAAACATTCGGATTAAAGTGGTATAATTTTTTTAATCTAATTCTAATTAAATAGCGTTTAACTTATTAAAAAACTGATGAGTACTTATAAATCTTCTTTAAATAAATTGGACAAAATTTAACGACCACTTTCAAATCTTTAATTTGCACTTATTAAAAATAATAATTCATTATTTTTTTTAACTGTCTTAATTGCTTATTACGTTGGCTATAAAATAAAATGTCGAAACCTGAGTTTCAATATCAAATAAACATTTATTTTTTTTATTGCAATAAGGATATAAAAATATTGCAAAAATGCGTGCAAAGATCGAAGAAAAAGACAGATAAGCGGCTCTTGTATTAAAAGAAGAAGGCTATAGCATCAGACAAATAGTAGAAAAGCTCGGAAGGTCTCACTCTTGCATTATTAACATAATTCAACGATACAAAGAGACCCGGTCAATTAATGATCGTCATAGGACTGGACGCAGTAAAATTTCAAATGACCGTGACGTTCGCTCGTTAGTGAGATTAATGAAAGAAAACAGACAAGCATCATCTACAAACTTGTCTACGAAATGGACAATGTCAAATGTTCTGAAAGCAAGCCCTAGAACTGTGCGAAGGGTCCTCCACAATTTAAATTATTTATGGCGTGCTGCTGCAAAAAAACCACGCTTAAATAAAAAACAAAAATTTGCCAGGAAAGAGTGGTGCAAACTACATAAAAATTGGTCAACAGATCAGTGGAGCCGTGTGATCTTTAGTGATGAAATGAACGTTGAGGCAGACAACAGAAAAGGTCGCGTAATGTTGCGTAGACTTCCAAGCGAACGGTTCGATGAATCATGCATTTTAAAACGAACAAAACAAGGCAGTGGTTCAATAGGCATTTGGGCCTGTATGAGTGCCTGTGGAGTTGGCGTTTTTCATTTATTCGATGGCAGACTCAACAAAGAAAGGTACATCGAAATTTTGGAAAACTCGCTTATTCATAGCATTGATTTATGGCAGTTGCAAGATGGATTTATTTTCCAGCAAGATAATGCGTCGTGTCATAAAGCGCATGTTGTTAGCGATTGGTTCAATTCTAATAAAATTCAAGTGCTTCCATGGCCTGCCAATAGTTCAGACTTGAATCCAATAGAGAATTTATGGTCGTGGCTTGATCACAAGCTTGGTAAAGAACAACTTTACAATTTGGAAGATTTGAAATCTTCTATCTCTCATCATTTAAAAAATGTGCCTGATGAAGTAATCAAAACTTTAATGAATTCAATGCCAGATCGAGTACAAGAGTGCTTGAAAACAAATGGAGGAACAACACGTTTCTAAATTATTTTTTTATTGCTTTTTGAAATTTTTTTGAAACTGGTCTTAAAATTTTGTCCAATTTTTTTTCCCATTTATATTTTTTACAAGTCAGTTTTTTAATTTTTTAACATTATTTTGTAAAAAAAATCATAAATTCTTTTATAATAAATATAAAATACAATAAAAATTCTTTCTAAAAATGTTTTTCTTTTTTTGGTAACTTTTTCCAAAATAAAATTTTACTAAGGTTAAAAATAAATTTTGAAAAAAAAAAAAGAGTGGTCTTTAATTTTTGGCCACAGCTGTAGAATTATATCAAGAAGTTTATTGGTTGAAGTTTATTGGTAGAAACTAAAAGAAAAATCAATTTAAGATAAAAAAAAAAGATACCCGGTGCCGGGTACTGCAACAAATGGCCGATACCGGGTACCCGGTAAAACAGCAGATTTGCCGGGTCCCTGGGTCCGAACCGGGTACCCGGCACATCTCTAATTAAAACTATTAAATCCACAACGTCCTTAAATGTTCTAGAACTTTCCGCAACGGAATTACATGAACTAATCAATGAAATGAAGTCGAGGGGTAAAATTCAATTAGTCTCATGCAAAATGTTGATTACATTTATTTGGTTTATTTATGAGTTAAAACGTGATTCTTTAGTTACTAGTTATAATGAGTCAATAAGGTCGATGGTGAATGGTAAAAAAAACTCTGTGTTGCCAGAAGCAATCGGTTTGGAAATATTTTTCATTCTAGTTTTTTCATTCTTAAGCTTGGTTTCCAATAGTTGTAGAAATGTCGTACAAAAATCGTGCTACGTTCGTTAGGTTTGTTGTGCGTTAAATTGTTGTGCAACGCAATGTTTCCATTACATTGACTTGGCGCAAAAAACTTTCAAAACAGTGTAAACAAACAAAAAATGGCCGTCATAAAAAAAAATCTCATTCTAAATTATCGACTTTTTGTTACACTTTTAATTTTAAGACGCCGAAAAAGCGTAAAGAAAAGAAAGCATATGTTTTGGGTCAGAGAACTATTTAAAAATCGCGTTAAGCAAGGTGCGTTTAGTACTTTGGTGCAAGAAATGATGCTATTTGATAGGGAATTTTTTTAATCGATATTTAAGAATGTCTCCTGACAGACTTGAACACCTTTTGTCATTAATTGGATCTTCATTAACGAAAAAGTATTGTCCCAGTAGAGAGTCTATATGTCCATCGCAAAGATTAATTATTACAATTCGATACCTGGCTACAGGAGAATCACAACAAACTCAGTCCTTTCATTTTCGAGTTGGCAGAGCTACAGTTTGTAATATAATAGAAGAAACTTGTTGTGCTATATGAGAAGTTCTCAAAAGAATATTTCTAAGAGCCCCAAATGAGATAAAAGAATGGCAAAACATCATTAAAGAGTTTAACCAGAATTGGAATTTTCCACAATGTATAGGAGCTATTGATGGAAAGCATGTACGCATTGAGGCTCCTGCAAAATCAGGTTCTTCTTTTTATAACTACAAAAGATTTTACAGCATGATTTTATTAGCCATTTGTGATGCTAAATATTGTTTTACAATGGTTGACATTGGGGCTTATGGAAGGGATAATGATGCTGCCATTTTAAATGCAAGCACATTTAATAGAGCATTTAATGAGGGAAATTTTCATTTACCAGAAATTTCTGAAGCTGATCCTAAAGTTCCACCAGTCCTTGTTGGAGATGATATATTTGCACTTAAACCATGGTTAATGAATCCATACCCAGGTAAAAACCTTACTATTCAGCAAAGAGTTTTTAATTATCACTTATCAAGAGCACAGAGAACAATTGAAAATAGTTTTGGAATTTTAGCTGCTAGATGGAGAATTTACAAATCTCCAATTAAAGCAAAACCATCAAAAGTGGAAAATATAATAAAGGTTACTGTCTGTCTTCACAACTATTTGTGGTTAACAGATGGAGCACATTATATCCCTACTGGTTTTGTTGATAGTGAAAGTAATTCAGCAATTGTATTCAAGGAGATTGGAGAAAAGAATTACAAGATCAAGGATGTTTGCTTAATTTCTCAAAATCAAAAATTAATACATCTGTTTTTGATGCAATTGCAATAAGAAACACTTTTAAGGATTATTTTAATTCATGTGAAGGAAGCCTTTTGTGGCAATTGGACTATGTTCAATTATGTGGCCAAAATCCAGTTAACTAGAGTAAAAATTGATAACTAGCCCGGATCGCTATCCGGGCCAGCTCGTTTATTCATATAAACGCAAAATAAAATTAAGTTAAAACATTGATGACGTCGATATCTCGGCAAACGGGCTGGCTCGTTTGCCGAGCCAGCCCGCTTTCCATATAAACAGGACCTTAGAAAATTTTTCTTACCACAAAATATATAAAAAAAGGAAAAAGAGTCATATCAAGAATCATTTTAGACTAAAGAGTTCCGCTATTTCGTTTCAACGGAGAATTTTGTTGGCTATGCTTCAATTAAAACTCTTGACTCAGAAATATTCTTTTTGCTTGGACCAAAACTGAAAACTCAACAATGTTGAGTTTTAAATATATTTGTTTATAGTTAAATATATGGTGTTTTTTTTGTTTGTTGGAGTTTTTCGGAATTAATTTTGAATATTGCTGTCATCTTAAGTGTTGTTTTTTTAACCCTCTATCCGGCACATTATGATCAAACTACTAAAAAAATTTTTTTAATGAATTTTTTGTAAGAATATGGCATTATGTGCTAGAAAAAAACACAAAATAAATCTTTTTGATAATTATTATTGTTTTATGATTTGTTGCATATATGCAACTTTGCCGAAAAGAGGTATAGAAAATAACGCTTTTTTTTTTTAAAAAAAATAATAATATTAATAGTAATATGGGTAAATTCAGGCATGTTTAATAGACCGTTGTAGTTTTAAAATAATTTCTTCTTACTATAGTTATATATTATCTAATTTTAATGTACATGGAAGTCTTTGAAGCAGTTTCTATCCTTGTTCAAACAAAGTTGTATTTTACATTTTGAACAAGCAAAAGAACAGGTCATGTTACATATTCTGCACCGCCCCCTTTTATCCTTGATTTCGGGCCAGTGGCAGAATCCATCATATCTTATATCACTAATTGGTTTTGGGTTTGATGGCTTTCTTCCGAGACCCTTTAAAGGTGAGAAACTTCTTTTGGGACGACCAACTTTTTTTTCTGGATCTTTGTCTTTGAGCTTCAACGCTGTTGCTACCTGTAAAATAAATCTTCTTAAAGTCAGCTGTTTTTTTTTAGGCACTTGAAGTTTAGTACAGTGCCTTCGGTATAACAACCAAGCATTTATCTTTGATATGTCAATGCAGTGAAAAATCAATTTTAAGTACCACCGTTTTTTAGTGTTTATTCTCGTGCGGTATAATGGTATCAGCATGTCTGCCAAATCTACTCCTCCCATTGACGCATTATATGCAACAACAATATCAAGAGTTTTGACATCAACATATACTTTCTTTTTGCTGTCAAACCATTTGACTTTCGTTGATCCTGCGACACCAGCATGTGTTGATCCAACTATAACGGCTTTGCTATCAAACCATTTTACTAAATGTATCCCAGAATTCTGATCCACTTGGTAGTCCCATGATCCTCTTCCTTGAGATTTCAATACTATGTCAGATAAAAGTGGGCATTTTCCGATTCGATTACTACGGAAAGTTCCTGTAGCTAATATTCCCATAGTTTTCAGTTTATTAATTAATGGCAATGTAGAAAACCAGTTGTCAAAGTATATACGGAAGTTTTTGTGTTTAGGCATTTCTTGAACTAGTCGAAGTATTATATCCTCAGCACCGCAAGTTTGGCCACCTGCACTAGTAGCACCTGCGTAGATGAAAAAGTCGCATATTATGCCTGACTTTCCTGCTCTAACAAAATTTTTAAAACCCCATTTGTGGATTTTTTTGGGCATATACTAACATATCCCACTGCGTTTTGTTTTTGCAGGTATCATTTGCTCCTCTACCGATTGGTCTTGCTCTTGTTCAATTTTGATGCAGTTATTACGAACAGCATCTAATACAGGTTTAACCTTAAACAATTTGCCAGAGTATTTATTTTTTGTAGTATTGTCCACTGCATGCAAGAACCTTCTAAGACATTCATAACGCTTTAAATTCATAACATCAGCAACAGCATCGCATCGAAGTTCTGTTGACCAAAACGATTCATAGCTAGGGAGGCGAACTAATGACATCAACATCTGAACACCTAAGAATTGCTCAATCTCTTTTAAGTTTGTGGCTATACTAGTGCCTGTTACCTGGACACTATAGAGATTAGTTTGTTCAACTAAGTTCTGGGTGATGCTATCATCCCAAAATAGTTTAAAATACTCAAATGGTGTCATGTCATTGCGTTCTGGTAGAGAAAATTCCTCTCCTTGGAACGCTGCATCAAATATTGGTAGTTGCGTTTTCCTCCATTTATAGACCGGCTTCTTTGCAGACTTTCTTTTCCACAGAATCACATCATCCTCATAATCACTAAAATTTATTTTAAGTAATATGTATAATATATATATATATATATATATATATATATATATATATATATATATATATATATATATATATATATATATATATATTATACATATTGCTTGAAATATACTTTTGGATTTAAAGAGGCATTGTATTTATCAATTTGAATAAAGAATCTCACATTTTGGAAATATGTATATATATAATTTTTTAAATATGAGATTCATTATTCAAATTGATACCATGACTCTTCGGATCCTAAAGTCATGTTGAATGGTGAAAAACCACTTTCTTCTTCTTCTTCTTCTTCTTCTTCTTCTTCTTCAGTCCTAAAGATAAAAAAATTAATGTAAATTTACATCAATTCTCAAAGCAAATCAATGGTAATCAAAACTGACTCACTCAGATTCTTCAGAACTGAAAACAACATTGCCAATTTCAAGTTCTGCCTCATTCCCTGATTCATCTGATTTCACAAAGTCTGATAACTCAGAATCAGAATCTGGTTCAAGTACGTAATTAACAGCTTCTTGTACAGTAAAATTTCGAATTCTACAAGTTTTTGTAGGAGCTACCAGAGAAATCATATAGTAAAAAAAAATGATCATTTTTTATACCTTGATCCGACAATGTTGCACATTTGCAACAAATAAATTAGGAGGTAAATCTAACAATATCTTATGCTTGTTTTAGTTTATAATGACACTAATATAAAACTTCAATCATAGCACATAACAATTAAAAAGTTTTAAGCGTCAGCATGGGTTTTCCTATATTCAAAAATGAGCATTAACGATAGTAACTAAAACTTACTAAAAATAGCACTTCTCTTTTGAGCTGCCATTATTCAAAAGAAAATGTTATTGTGGTTATATTGCGTCAAAATAAAAATAGAAAGATCTAAAATACATATTTCGAAACTGCTAATGTTGTGGATAAACTTTATAACCAAAAAAATTATCAGCAAATCATTTGTTTCAAATATGCAACACAAACAGGAAAAGGGTTAATATTTATGGAAGCCTTTTTTTTTTACCAATTTTTTCCTTCTTTAAAAGTGACGTGTTTCTACACGAGAACTTAATCAACTTAAGCAAAGTTTAGTTTTTTATGCGAAGAAACTATCAGTAGTTAAAATTATGCAAAAAAAAAAAAAAAAATTAAATTAGACTATTATTTATGAAAGTGCTGTTCAAAATTGTTTGTGTGTCATGTTTTAACCAAAAAGGGGCTACTTTGCATCAGCTAAGAAAGTGGTGAAAAGCAACCTCAGACTATATATTTTTAAGCCTTTTATGGTTTTAAATCTTGCTAACAGATACAAATTGTTTGGCGCTATTGCAGTTTCTCCCCCCCCTCTCCCTTTTTTTTTTTTTTTTTTTGATTGGTTATGATAGAGAATTTTATGCTGATTCAGAAAAATGTAAAAGCATAGACCTGAAAATCAACGGGAAGTGCTCTAATTCGAAGTCAAAGTTGTAAAAAAGCCCATTAAAAACCCTAACGTTCGCCATTTTTTAAAAATCTTTTTCAAAACGCTTTTTTTTAACGAAGTTTAATTACCGTTACATTGCGCAATAAGCAGAGCTGGTTTCTATCAGCTTTAGCATTTTTATTTTAAAGTATTATAACGAACTAGTAGGGGTACCCGACGCTGTCCGGGAATAAAGTTAACCATTGAGCAAATCAGATAAAGGGGGAATAACTCAAAGTGTGGAAGTTTAGCCCACATAAGTGGTTTCCAGTCTGTGCCATATGGAGGCACTTCCACATACAGACCAGTCTTTTTGTCTCAAGACTTACAGTCAAGGGCATAACCTAAAAAGAAATGAAAAATTTCCTGTTAGTTTTTACATACTTGCCTTGCAAAACTCCTGGTCTTTGAAATGAAAGGCTGTTGAGAAACCTAGCTAGAGAAATTTACATAGACATGGAAATATCAGTGTTCATTTAAAAAATTATGAAATGAGATTTAATCCAGACCTTGTCTGTAAACAATATTTTTTGAAACTCCTCCAGGGGCCAAAATAAAAAGATTTCTTGAAGAGCCAACTCTAGAGCAGGCAACATAAAATTGACCATGTGAGAAACATGGAGACCTTAAATCAACACCACAGTATTTGATGGATTGTTCCTGAGACTTGTTGACTGTTATGGAAAATGCTTGTCTAACAGGGAACTGAAGTCTTTTGAATGGGAATTCAAAATTGGAAGCTACTAAGGAAAACCTGGGAATAAAAACGCTTTCACCAGCGCCCTTTCTAGTCAGAATTGTTGCCTCAATGGTGCTACGTAGCATTCTTTTCACACACAGTCTAGTTCCATTGCACAGTTTGGGAGGGTTCAATTTTCTCAACAGTATAATAGGTGATCCCACCTTCAAATAAAGTGAGTGAAGTGGCATACCAGGAGGATTTTGGGCATTTAACAACTCAACAGGAAAAGGAACTGAATCAGATTCTTCAACAACAGCATCAATTGACTCATATAAGTTGGGTTCACCTGGCAACATTGATAAAATCTTAGTATTTATATCATGAACATCATCATTTTTGGCAGCAAGAATTGCTCTTTCTGTCAATCAACTTAAGTTTTGATAGTTCATTTTCACACTTGGATACACAACATTGATTAGGTCCTCAACTGACTGTACAAATTGCACAACTCATGAATCAATTGAATTTCATTGTTGACATTTTGAGGAAACCTGCCATCACCAATTTCCAAAAAGAACATTTGGAAAATTCTCAAGATTACTGTCACTTCCCAAGCTCACTCGCATGTTTTGAGTCAGGGTCAATGTCCTTGCGTGTCTCCACAAAAGTGACATTTTAAGACATGCATTGACTTCATCTGCAGGTGTGGACTTTGGGATGACTGGCAAGGTTTGACGGAAATCCCCACAGAGTAGAAGTAAAGTGCCCCTATAAGTATGTCATTTTTTCTAAGATCTTTAAAGTTGTATTTAGGGCTTCGATAGATTTATGGTGTGCCATGGTGCACTCATCCCAAGCAATCAACTTACAATCTCTAAGGATTTGACCCCTACCGCTGTTCCTTGATATACTGCAAGTAGGTTTGTCTAACCTAGCAATATCTAGTGAAAGTTTAAATGCAGAATATGCTGTCCTTCCGCCATCCATCAAGGTTGCAGCAATACCAGAAGAAGCTACAGCGACAGCGATCTCTCCCCTAGATCTTACTTCAGCCATTATTAGGTTGGTCAGGAATGTCTTGCCTGTACCTCCTGGAGCCTGTAGAAATATTATGGATCCATCCTCATTTCCTAATGCATCTATTATTGATGCATAAGCATGTCTTTGATCATGATTGAGTAGAAGCCTTTTTTCAGCAACATATGCTTGCAAATCTTCTGCATTGTAATTAATTTCCCTAAGGTAATCACTATGAAGCACAGCACCTTGGTTGCGGACTGGAGAAGGTAGGCCTAATTGCTGCAATGTGCTGTTATTCATGGACTCACATTTATCTTCGATCAAAATCAAGGCCTCATTAAATACATCTTCAGAATATTCAATTTCAAGATCTGGATTTTCTCGCCCATGAATTATATTCTTAGTTATTATTGCAGACAAATTTGGGTCCACTTCAGGGTTAGGCATTTCTGCAGATATCACACTGTCAATCTGAGAAGGGTGAATTTTTGACTTTAGCCAAACTAAATTGTGAGAGTGGGGGAGACCACGTTTTTGCCACTCAATTGTGTTCACCCATCCTTAAACCTCTTCAAACAAACACAGTCTTTCAAAAGCCTCTCTGAACTTTATTTGCTTCTGCTCAAACACTCTGGCAATCAAATCATGACGGTTACTAGCCTCTTGACCATTTGCCAAGAGCTCGCGAATTTCTAACTACGCTGGGTCACACGTGAAAGTAACAAATAAGTCTGGTCTTCCAAACTCACGCACATAGGTCAATGCATCCTGAGAGTACTCATGCATGTGGCGAGGGCTGCCTGTAAATGAAGATGGCAGAATGACCAAAGAGCCCACATTTGTCACACTACCATCCGAAGCAATAGGATCCCTAAGGTGTATATACTCTTCAGCCCTCAATTGTTTCTGATTTAGGCAAATATATAACAGTCTCTCACTCTGTATTTTTGCACACATATCAACCACAAATTGCTGAAGCAAGTTGCGACAATTAAGCAGGTAGTTTTGCTCTTCATCTCAAACCATCAAACAATATGCATAGAAGTCCATGGCAAACACTTTCTTAGAAGATTCTTCACCACTAATTGGATTTACCTGTCTGAGAGCAAAACTGTATCCATCTTCTCCGTAGGGAAATAAAGCCATCAATTTCAACAGACCGTCTGGCCCTGGTTGATGATCTGAACTGCTCTACTCTTTGCCTCTGTTCAGCAAGAAAAATTTCTCTTTCATCAAGAGTCTGCAATTGTCTCATCTCTATCTCTCTTTCTCTACGCACATTATTTGAGGCCTCTCTTTCAATTTCAGTCTGAGACACTCTTATTTCAAGCTCTCTTGCTCTGCGCTGTGCTTAGGAGGATAATCTTTCTTCCTCAGTTTGGGATTGAGTTAATTGAAGACGTCTTTCTCTGCGCACATTATTTGAGGCCTCTCTTTCAATTTCAGTCTGAGACAATCTTACCTCAAGCTCTCTTGCCCTGCGCTGTGCAAGTAATGCCTCTCTTGCAGCCGCAGTTTGAAGCCTTCTCTGTTACGCTTGCCGTTCCCTTTCTCTCAACAGCCTTTCATTGCGCTGACCAGGAGTTTCTCGCCTTCCTTTCCTTGAATCGATTCCCTTTCCTCTTCCTCGGGCCATCCTTTTTTAACAAATAAGAATAAATAAGATTTAAAGTTATTCCATGGCTTCATAATTCTTTTCAGCCAATAATTACTAAAAAACTGAAGTAAAAGAGAAAAACAAAGCAAATTATCGCCGTTTATTTTTTCTTTTTGCCTAAGTTTGTCATGTCAGATTGATAAGCTGACTTAAGAAATCATTTCAACTTTATAAGTCAAACAATGTGCTAACATAGGCTGTTGCGATCCAAGGACTTTCAGTGAAAGGGACATAGTTATAGAAAATATTGTGCTCAAACATCATGGGTCAACCACTTATTCTCAAAATGTTAAGCTATGAATTAAAATTAAATTGATAACTATCCACTCCAACTGGCTGAAATAAAAATATGGCCAAATAATAGTTTCACTGCATGGGGCAGATAATGTACAAAACCAAACAAACCCTGTTCAAGTCATGCAAGACCAAGTTAAAGCATTAACTTTATTCCAGCAAGCAGATCCATGAAGGCTTGAAAAGAGCAAAAGAAAAATAGATAAATTCAAGATCTTATACTCAACCAAGGCACAAAAATCTCAGGGACAATCCCTTTTATACAAAGTAATAGATTCAAAGTTCACTGTTACCAAATAGTGAGCCCAAAAAATCTATTTGATTTTGCAGTTTCACATATTTTCACACTTTATGTTGGATGAAAATAAGTCAAAGGTTCAAGTTAGCTTTTCAAATCTGATGAGCAAGGGTGAGCTAAAAATTCAGTGGGTTCAAGAAGATTAGGGAAGTGAGCCAGAGAGCCTATTAGATTTTACATAACCGGCAAGAGGTTAGATACAATTAGCCACTAAATTTTTTAAAATATTAGGACGCGGCCGAACTCAAAAGAAAAAAAAACGAAAGAAAGAATTTACCTTCCTCAAACAACTCCCTGATTGTTTATCCTGAAAAAAATTCCTGAAATAAAAAACTTTTTTGGTATTTGAACAGAATAGTTTTATTGTCCACTCGCCAAATCACACCACTGGACAAACAACTTAATTTAAATGCTTCCTCATTGCAGCTGACTGCCCCTGCCCCTGGATCATCGTATTTACTGGTCCGGAATAGGCTAGTTTTACTTGTTTATTTTTGCAAAATTTATACAGCCTCTCGTGGGCTGATTTGTTTAAAGCAGGGACAATCCAACTGTCTTTTGTTCAATGCATAATTATTCCAAAGAAAGAAGAAAGAAAAGACATTTTAATTTTTATTCTGACAATAAACTCTTCAGCCATTTTAAAATTAGTTGTCCGGTCGCCGAGGACTCGAATTGGACTCGGCCGGCGAAATTCAGCTGATGCCTGGGAGGGAGCCATTTTGAAAAATCTCCGTGAACATTTCTTTAAAAAATTAATAACTCAAGAACCGTTTGTCCAATCAAAAAGCTTAAAAAAATCAAATTGCTCAGAATTTAGAGTTCTACACTTTTAATTTTCTAATGTTTTTTATTATGCTAACTTTTCTAGAGATTTTTGCATTTAAATTTAAATGCAAAACCTTTATAAAGGTGACCACCTTATATAAAAACCTTTATAAAGGCGTCACCTTTACAAAGGTGACGTCGGAAAAAAAAAGAAAAATTCTTTTAAAGATTCTGTTGTTATTAGTCCATTTTAAAAGCTAAAACATAGCCTATGGCATTAGTTAGATTCCCACGAATTTTTTAAGCCATTCCTGATTAAAATTGGAGGTCTGGTTGTCAAGAACTCAGCCCGGATACGGACCACGGACGGTTCAGTCCTCTTTTATTTATATAGATGTGTTCTAAAGAAATGAAATTTATGAAAGATTTCAAACAAAGTTTGAACGTAGAATGTAAGAATGTAGACAAGTTGATAAATAATTATTATCGTATTGCACGCTGGTTTTTTATATTGAGAAAACGGTTTGAGGGTTACATTTTATAAATTTTACATGTGATAAAACGATTATGAACTAAATTTCAAAAGTTCTTATTTTAGGAAACAAAACTATCAAATTCTTTTTTAAAATTTATTACAAAAGTACTCTACTTGCATTATAGTTTATTCTCTAATAAACCAAAAAAAACGGCTTTTTTCATAGTGGTAACGTAAAAACCATGCTATTAAAGTGTTGCTTTAAATACCATGGTTTTTAAGTTAAAAAGTCGTTAAAGGGTAATTCCACATGAAATCACCCAGTCCATTGAACCATGTGTCTTCCTTTTGTGTTATATTTTGACACATTATTCGTTATTATAAAAAAATATTACATGCAAAATTTCAGCTAAAAATGTTGAGCAGGTTGACAAGATACTGCAATTTTATTATTGACCTGGTTTCCCAAAATGACCCGGCTTTCATAACATTCTGAAAAAACATTTTTCTTAAAAAAATAAGAAATAAAAATGGCAAAAATATGAAAACAAACATATATAATGTTTTTTTGATGCTGAATTCAATAAAAGTACTTAAAATGCTCAAATACAAAAGGAACATGCTTAAAAGTTAGTAAAACAACTAGTTTCTATAAACTAACTTTGGGGCTCAATATCTCAAAACAATCCCCGTCAAATTTTTTTTTTTTTTGCTGTTAATATTTTCAACTGCTTATAATCTTGCAAGGCACAAAAAATCTAACTGTAAAAACAACTGAAACATATGGAACTTTAATTTCAAAGATCTTTTACTTTTTCAAGAAATTATTTTAAAAAACTTGCAAATAGAATTCTGTAAAATATTATGTTTAGTTTATAGACTCCTTAAAAAAAAAAAAAAAAAGAATTTTGTTATATTTAAGGAAGTCTTAATTATATGATAACTTAGTTATTTGATCTTAACAACTGAAAAAAACATCCTGTTTTGTTTTTATATAAAAACTGAATAAGTGTGATATTGATGTGCATTTGTTTTTTAAATTTTGACAACTATATTTTGTAAAAGTTTATAATAACTAGTTTATAAAAAGTTCAGTTATAAAACAATATTTATTGGTAAATTTTATTTAAATTTTAACAAATTAACAATTTCATATATATATATTTCATATATATATATATGTAGATTGTATATATATATAAATATATCTATAAAGAAAATTAACAATATCTATCAGTGTAAAAAAATATACAACAGAGGGATTCTGAAAAGGTTTGAATTATTTCTCTATCAAAATATTTTCCAATCTGCCCAAATTACATATATTCACTGATGGTTGCACAGGACAGTACAAAAATTGTAAAAGCTTTTACAATCTATGCCAAATAGAAAGTGAATTTGACCTTAAAGTTGAATGGAACGTTTTTGCCACGTCCCATGGAAAGTCACCATGCAATGGGATTGGCGGTACTGTAAAAAGGTTAACAGCACAAAAAAGTTTAAAACGACCATACAGAAACCAAATTCTCACATCAGAAGCTATGTATGAATTTTGTATTGAGAAAATCAAGGTTGGGGCAAAGAGGTGTAGTACGGACATTAATTATTCAATAATCCACAATCTTAAAAAGAAACAAGATATATTTCAACTTGATACTGTTGCTTTAGGTTGTTATGTAGCTGTAGTCTGTGTAGTAATGGATTGGCATTGTAACTAAATCCAACCTAGAAGAAGTTGATGCTAAAGTTAAATTTCTTCACCCAAATGGTCCATCAATCTGTTTTAACTGGCCTAAAAGAGACGACTACTGTTTTATTCCCAACACCAACATATTGAAAAAACTATCTGTTCCACAAGCTTGCTTTAGTTCCGGTAGAAACTATGTGTTTGAAAATGCTGAAATAGAGGAAGTACAAGTAAAATGGGAACAATATTATAAACTATTACAAACACAGTCAAAATAACTTACATCTTCGATACCTTTAAAAATCTTGTATATTTAAGTGACTGTTTAAATTACGATTAACTTATTTTTATTTTATTTACAAATGTTTTTTAAAATAATTTCTTGAAAAAGTAATAGATCTTTGAAATTAAAGTTCCATATGTTTCAGTTGTTTTTACAGTTAGATTTTTTGTGCCTTGCAAGATTATAAGCAGTTGAAAATATTAACAGCAAAAAAAAAAAAAATTTGACGGGGATTGTTTTGAGATATTGAGCCCCAAAGTTGGTTTATAGAAACTAGTTGTTTTACTAACTTTTGAGCATGTTCCTTTTGTATTTGAGCATTTTAAGTACTTTTATTGAATTCAGCATCAAAAAAACATTATATATGTTTGTTTTCATATTTTTGCCATTTTTATTTCTTATTTTTTTAAGAAAAATGTTTTTTCAGAATGTTATGAAAGCCGGGTCATTTTGGGAAACCAGGTCAATAATAAAATTGCAGTATCTTGTCAACCGCTCAACATTTTTAGCTGAAATTTTATGTGTTAACTTTTCTTTTTAAGATGCAACATCCGAAGAAATTTTTAAAAAATTTGAGGACCCATGGTTCAAAATTTTCTAAATTTTGGGTGATTTGATGCGGAATTACCCTAAAGTATTTTTATCTTGAGCAATTTTTATATCAAGCTAAAAGATCATTAACTTTATGGCGAACTTTAGGGTTTTTAATTAAATTTTTTACAACTTTGACTTCGAATTAGAGTACTTTCCGTTAATTTTCAGGTCTATGTTTTTATATTTTTCTGAATCAGCATAAAATTTTCTATCATAATCAATCAATTAAAAAAAAAAAAGGGGGTGGGGAAACTGCAGTAGCACCAATTGCTTTTAAGGATGGTAAGGTATTACAAGAGGAAGATAGGAGCTCGTAGTTACAAAAATTATTTAACTGAAACACTAAAATTATGTTTGGATTTAATAAAAAATGGAACACTAAGTCAACGTGTGGCTACAAAACAATTTAACATACCAAGAAAGACAATAACAAGTGAAACCAAAAACATTTGATGAGACCAGGTAAACAGCTTATATTTTCAAGATTTGAAGAAGAGTCGTTTGTTTCATATATTGAAGCCATGAGTGATTTTGGATCAAAGTTCATAAACCACTCGATGGTTCCAGTAAAACAGAATAATTAGCTACCCAGCTTCTTGATAACCATTTATTTTATGACTTGGTGAAACCAATTAACAAGCAGATTGATACATTTGTAATTGTAATAAATTGTAAAAATGAATATTTTCCTGGAATCATAAAATATTTTGACGAGAATGGATCAACAGTAAGTATCATGGTAAAATCTTCATATAATTGGAAATGGCCTCTGAAAAAAAAGGTTTTTTTTTATACATGGGATATAATAATTGAGGAATAAATCCTCCTAAAATTTTGAGCAAAAGAGGGATCATTTCAGTGCCAAAGTTGTTTAATAATGTGGTATAATGTGAAAGCATTGGTATTTTAACTCAGTTATTTTATTTATGAGACGGCCTATTTTTGGATTTTTTTTTGTTTTGTTTTTAATGTTTGTTTATTTAAAAGAAAATATTACCCTTATTTAATAAATTGTTTTGTGAAATTACTGAATATAACCTCATAATTAAATTAACTTTCAGGGCTTTTTTAAACACATAAAATATTTTAATAATTTAAAGTAGCGTTTTATAATATTTTTGAACTGAACTTTATACTTAAATCAACTTTTTCCGCAATATAAATATATTTTGTTAAATTAAAAAACATATTTTTTTAAATTGGTGCAAAGTAACCCTCTTATTGCATATTAAACCTCAGTGCATATTAAATCTTAAATTTTTTTTTCTTTTCTTTATAAAGTAGTTTAAACGACATTTTAGAACTTGAAAAATCAATTTATTTTATAAAGCAAACTTTTTACTGAGCTTAAATTTAACTTCAGTGAAACAACCATAAAAAAAGGAGTAAAGTAGCCCCGGTAGACGGTAAAAAAAAAAAGGTGAAGAGTCAACTCACTCTAATTATTTTATAAATTAATAATTCTCTAACCGCCATGTAATTTAATCTTAAAATGAAAAGTTTTATTAAAACTGAAACAGGTGCTCAGTGAAACCAAACTGACATCGCAACAAATATTTTTAAACCAACAGCTCAACATCGTTCAAATGACAGTAAATATGCAAATCAGCAAAACCAACAGAGATTACTCATACCACTCGATATTTAATTGCCAGCTTAAATTAATTCCGATCGTTTAGAGACTTTAAGATATCACCTCTTCCATCTCTGTAAAAGCAAAAAGGTATTTTTACGAACTCTATAATTTTGAAATAAAGTGCATCGATTTATTTTCATCTTCTAACTTTACATTTTAATTCATGTTTTTCTTGCAATATAGTAGTAGCAATAATAGCTATAACTACATAAATTTAATAGTAATTGATTATACTACTAATAATAATAACAACAATAATAATGATAATAATAATAATAATAATAATAATAATAATAATAATAATAATAATAATAATAATAATAATAATAATAATAATAATAATAATAATAATAATAATGATAAAAATAATAATAATAATAATAATAATAATAATAATAATAATAATAATAATAATAATAATAATAATAATAATAATAATAATAATAATAATAATAAAAAATAATAACAACAACAATTCAGAAAATGAAAATTTCAATATAAACAATAATGACAACAACAAAAATTGTTCTGCATACATCATGGAGTGTAATTCCAAGTCATAATAAACGATTTTATTGTATTTCGTGTAAAGGTTTTTAATCTGAAAAACAAAATAAAAACACTATTAAGCAATAGGAATTCCAACTCCGCTATCATTAATTATATTTTGAAGAAAATATTACCGCTGCTTTGATTCTGCTTTTCAGTTCTTGGGAAGCTTCTTTGGTTGGATTGGAATATTGCTTTATATAATCTTCATCCGTAAAAAACAAGTTGATGTTCACTAACACTTCTAAACAGAATATCTTATTTCCTTATATAATTATGCAAATTTTAAAAGTTAACGAATGATTAATAAGTAAAGTGCTCTTATTATTCCTTGTTATTTTTAAGTTGGGCAACAAAAAGCTTGTGAAGGGGAAAGGGGTAGGAAAATATTATTACGAAAGTTTTTGACTGGCTTATAAATGCAACTAGTATGCTGTTCTTTGTGTGTATTTTATCAGATAATTAGTCTGTAAAAGGAGTCAACTTTCAGATTTATTCATAAGAACTTCTAGCTAACTAATTTAAGAGTTCATAAGCAGCATGCTTTTAAAAAGTAAGCTGAGTGTTTGATGAAACCTTTTTGGTAGAGAATCTTTTCTTTATTGTATGTTTGGGTTTTTTAAAAACCTTGATTTATAAATTATTTTTGATTTAATAATACAAAGGTTTTATTGAGGAATTTGTGACGCCAAAGTGGTTGGCTGTAAAAGATTTCTTGTTATTTGGATTAAAATGTTAAGTTACTGCTCTAAATTGAAGACATGCATGTTTAAGCAAAGTTATGTAAAATCAATATTCATAACATTCAAATAACATTAAAATACTTTCTTTTTGGTCCTCTAACTTCTGAATCAAAGAATATTTTCCTAGTTGTCTCGTTAATAATTGTTGCCACATGTAATAATGCTTTTAGTTTAAGAATTTAAATAAACTTGTAACCATCTCAACGTGAAAAAATGCCTAAGCAAAGGTTTGGAAATTTAATTTGAAAAATTTTAAAGTTTTTAAATCGAAGAAAGAAATTTTACTTGATAGTAATGGGAGAAGAAAAAAGAACTCATAACTTAATTTTTTTTGTAATGGTATTCTATGTTATAATAAGGATAGAAAAAAACTATAATATAATCTTATAAAATTTTATCATACTTTAACTAAGTCTGAGGGAGAAGTTTTATTTTCTGACAGGCCAAAATAAACAAGAATAATATACAATAAAAAACTTATTCTTTACAAGTTTTTATACTTATTTCAACATACATTTCAATTGATGGTGGTATACCACAGTAAATACATTTATATTTATTAATTGCATATCTTTACTTATTTAAGGATTCTCTATTAAACATTCCCTCCTATGATTTAATCATAAAAGATTGTGTTATCTCAGTTTAAGGACGTGAAACAGGTGAAAATATAAACATGCTCTGAAAAACCATTTACATGAATTCATGATGATTTACATGGATTCATGATGATTTTTAATATAACTTTTCACGATTAAGAAAATTGTAATTCTACATTATTTATCTTAAAATATTATGTTAAAAAGTACAATTCAAAATTAAAAGAGAGATGATAGATAAAACAAAAACTTTAATTTATTCTTATTCTGGCAATCAAGGAAAATTAAATTTTAAGTTTTTTGTATATTTTTGTCAGAAACTCAAAAATGGAACTGCTTTCTCAAGCATAAATAAAATGTCTGTAAACTGTCAAGTGAGTCTTGGAGTGATGAGAAGGTTGTTCCAAAAAGACATTTATTATGCTATCCAAAACAACAACTTTGAAATTCGAAAGACTGTCACATATCATTAGAAATAAACTAGAACACTATAGTTCTTTTTTCACGATTGCTTTTGAACTTAATTCAAACTGTTTTGTAAAAAGAATATCAAGCTTTGAAAATCGGCATTCTAAACAAAACTTCACTTAATTAAATCTTCATAAAATTATAATTCAAGAACAAATAAAATTTTCTCTCATTATTAGTTTATTTAACAATTTAAATTTAGGTAAAAAAGCAATAGAAAAGGGAGCCTTTAATACTGTAGCAAACTAGCATAATTCTAGAGAAGAGAAGAAGGGTAAAAAAAAAGATTGAAATACTTTTGCACTGTGATGAATGACAAACAATAGACTCTTTATCACTTCCATTGCAAAGAAGACCACCATACTTTGGTACTGGGTTAGTGCAATCACGTGACCTAAGTTGACTGCCACCTTGACATGGCTTGTTGCAAAGTGTCCATGAAGACCATAATGTCCAGCCACCATCCACTAAAAACATTTCATGCAACTTATACTTTTTTGTTACATTTAACTATATTTACTGTATTTTACTATATTTTACTATACTTGCTAAACCGTATCATATTTACTACACATTGCTATATTTGTTACATTAAACAAAAATTAAAAAAACCATGCTACTAACCTGGGCATATTGTGCTATTGCTACAAAGTTGAAAATCCTCACTCAGACCCCAACACTCACGGCCACCATCTGATGGTGAAGGATTGTTGCAATACCTTTTCCGTTGTATCAAATAGTTACCACATGTTTCTGAGCATGGTTGGCTGTCTATCCACTCACTCCATTTTCCATCCACTTGTAAAAAAAAAAAAAAAAAAAAAAAAAAAAAAAAAATTTTTTTTTATTACAAAAATATTAGTTTAACATTGAATTAATTTTTTTTGTTGCTTGATGTTTTTATACTTTAAATATCTTAAATATTCAAATTTTCAGATACTTGTTAATGACTTTTAATTTCAATTCATAACTTCTTTAAAACAATTATGAAGATTTTGTTTTAAGAATTAAAAAACAAAAACGAATTAAATCTTTTTCTCTTTTCATCGAGTTAAAACAAAATGATTAATCTTTTTAAAATAATTCCACTAAATAAAAAAATAACTTTGCATTTATTGTGTAAGAGTTTAGAAACTCTTAAATTAGATGGCACAAACCTGGACACATTTTATTCATGCACTTTTCGATGCGTTTACATTCATTTGGATCTTTAAATAAAGAATTTCTTAAATTACAACTAGATTTATAGCCCAATCCACATGTTGCACTGCAATCGCTCCAAGTGCTCCATTCTCCTAAAGAAAACAAAATTTTCAGTTTGAATTAAAAAAAATGTTGAAGGCTACAGTAACAAAAAAAGCAATTCAGAACTTATCAAAAAGAGACTTTTAATCAAATTTGTTTAATTCTTTCACATAAATCACAAATTTTCATAAAAACATGCATAAAATTAATTCATCATATGAAAAGGATTTAACTGTAATTAACAAAAGCTCAGAAAAAAAGACCTAATGTTCAACAAAATTCGTTATTGAATTTAGAAATTTAAATATTTGATAAACCCCTCTTGAATCAGGTAGAAGATTGATAAAATTTAATTGGTTTGTTCTATACCTTTTTAGAATCATTAGAACTACACCATTGAAGAACAATCAGTATGAAAGATCATCTACTCTTTGACAAAAACTTGCATTTGAAAACATAAGTTTATACATATGGAAACATAAACAAATAGATAACAGTGTAAATCTTATCAAGTATATTTATTACTGTGCTAAAATTATTATTGTGCTAAATGCAGCTTATTCTAATAAAACCAAAACCTAATATTATTAGTTGGAACTCAATGATCTTTGATTTTTTTCAAGTGTTCTTATGTTCTGATAATTTTACTTAAATATTTTTGATATTATGACTTAAAATGATATTTCTTTTTTGCTAAAATTTAAAAGACTTATTTATACTTCTACAATATTAAATTTTATAAAAAGTAGATTTTTCTTTCTACAGTTTTTGATTTCATAAATTTTTTATGAAGTTTATTTTTTTTGTTATTTGCTTGAAAATGCCTTTTTTTAAAGTTTATTATGATTAATTTTTTTTAACTTTAAGTTTGAATGCTTTTTTAAATTTGTGAACTGGTGGTTAAAATGCAAATACTTTTTGAATTTTTTTTTTTATTGCCCAAATAATACTACTTAGTTAATATAACATTAAGAATCCGAATTATAAATACTACTCAGGTAATATAACATTAAGAATCCAAATTATAAAAGTAAAGTCACATCAAAAGTAAAGTCAATTACAAAAGTAAAGTCAGACTCAGTCTGTCATGATGCTAGAAATCCTCGCTTATTAAAATATTATGTGATGCCATGACTGAAGAAGACATTCCCAGAAAAAAAATACATCTTTTAATAGGACAATGCACCCTGTCATGGTTCCAGATCATTATCTTTAGGAAAATATCCAGCCCTGACCTAAATCCCCTTGACTACAATGTCTGGAGAGTAGTTGAGAATATGACTTACAAAAATGTTTACTCAAGTGTCAAGTCACTAAAGTCATCTATTACCTGTGTTTGAAACTCAATATCAAGAGACTATGCAATCAGCACCTGCCTGTCCTTCCATCCTAGATTTGAGGCAATGATCAATGAAAATGGAGACCTAATTGAGAGTTTAGGTAAGAAAAGCAATTATCTTCAACTTTCTTATATTAATATTCTATGAATGTAATTTTTTAGCGCTTTAAAAATTTATTTTGAAAAATGTTCTAAAAAGTTTGCGAATTGCTACTGCACCCTGTATACCATTTATTCATAGGCATTACATTGTTCTGCTTAATTGACACCTCAACTTCTCCCCACAATTGTTGACACCTCAACTTCTCCCCACAATTGTTGACACCTCAACTTCTCCCCACAATTGTTGATAGAATAACAAGATTTTTTTAAAATGTCAGTTTGATATTTAATAGTGTGGAAAAATGTGTTGTAAAATGAAATCTGTATATCTTTTAAAATTCAGAGTGTAAGTATATTATAGTAATTATTATTTAAATTATAAATAACTTGGCATATTACAATATGACTTAGTGTATTAGGAATATCATGATTAAAAATTGTCAGTTTGGTAATTATGATTAATAAATGCTTTTAATTAAGAGTACAAAAAAACTCAGACTAATAAATTTTATGAAACTTTAAGAAGAAATAAAATTTATGAAACTCAATGACTTAAGATTAAAAATTTTGTAGTTCCATGTTTACTTCAGAAAGATTAAGGAAGAAATTTAAATTAGGTTAATCAAGTTTCTTTTTATCCAGAACATACAGAATTACAAAAAAACACAATAAAACTAATAAAAAAAAACACAAAGATTTCATACTTACCATCACATGTTTCATTACTGTAGCAATCAAGTATTTCTGAGGTTTTGTTAGCGCATAACTCCAAATTCTGTGTATTATTACAAACCCATGATCTACTTTTAAAACCATTACCACATGAGACACTGCAGGGTGACCAATTACTCCAATGGTCTAAAGGATAATTAAAAAAAAACAAAAAAACAAAAAAACAGATGTCTTTTTTACTAGAAAGTACCTTTAGTTTAGAAAATTAGAGATAATTTCATTCAGGGTTTTTATAAAAATACACAGCTTTTCAGAGGAATAGTCAGTTTTTATAAAAATATATTAAATTAACTGAATTAAAAAAATAATTAAAACTATAATCAACACCTTAGATTATACAAAAGCAATTTTACTTTTAAAAAATTTCTAAATACTGATAATTTTTCTGTAACATAATTGTATCATTCTGAATATTCTTTGAAGAACATGAGAAAAAGTGTCACACAAAGCTCCTCTGAGCCCACATATATGTTTTGATTGTAACATCACTTTATAAACTTCCCCAATATATTTTCCTAATAAGATATACTCAAAAAAAATTGCAAATATTTTTCAAAAGGTAGTTTTTCAATTTTTCACATAACAACTCTTGCATGGTGTAGTATAAAAATTCTGAAAAGGTACAGCACAAGTTTAAACCATTAAACTACCTGGTTCAACAAGGATTTGGTGATAAGTTTTCATGATAAAAAAACAATAATAGATATGATAGTTTTGATATTCTTATGATTGTATTAACGTATGCCATTTTCTCCCACGAGATATATTGTTCTGCTTGAATGACACCACAACTTCCTCCCAAAATTGTTGATAGCCTAACAGGGGTCTTAACAATTATCAATTTGATATTTATCAGTGTGAAAAGATGTTTGGTAAAATGAATGCCATATCTCTTTTAAACTTGAGGTAAGTATATTTTATTAGTAACTGAATCACAAATCATCACTTGACAAATTATATTATTAATACAGCTTAGCATAATAGGATATTATTCCTAATTAATAAATGCTATTAATTATGAGTACAGAAAAATCTGAGAGTAATAAATTTTATGAATTTAATGAAATCTTATCGTTAAAAATATGTACTTTATCGATATTTTTCTTAACCGTACTCCCGTTACGTCCGGTTGATAAATTAAGAGAAACCTTTTTATCTCCCTGTAAATAAAAAGCCTATGTAAAAAAATATGAAAAAATAACAAATTTAGTTTAAAAAAAAACAACTGCATATACAGAAATTTTTTTTTTTTAAACTAAATTTGTTATTTTTTCATATTTTTTTACATAGGCTTTTTATTTACAGGGAGATAAAAAGGTTTCTCTTAATTTATCAACCGGACGTAACGGGAGTACGGTTAAGAAAAATATCGATAAAGTACATATTTTTAACGATAAGATTTCATTAAATTCATAAAATTTATTACTCTCAAATATACAGAAATTATATAATTTTATCACGATGCCAAGTTGCCAAAATATTTTATCTTAAAAAGAAACTCAGTTGTCTACTAAGCAGATGTTTTATTAACCTTCTAGCACACAGCATTGGGTAGTTAAGAACTAAAATATACATAAATTGTATAAAAAATGCTAATTATTTGAAATTTGAGATTTTTATTTAATTATTTAATTATTTGAAATTTGAAATTGTATAAAAAATGCTAATTATTTGAAATTTGAGATAGGTTAAAAATTTTATAGCTTCATGTACACTTAAAAAAAGATTAAGGAAGAAACTTGAGTTTGGTTAATCAAATTTCTTTTTATCCAAAACATAAACCATTGAAAAACAAAGCAATAATAACACTGATAAAAAATAAACTAATAAAGATAAGAAATACAAAACAGTTCATACTTACCATTGCATGTTTCATTACTGTAGCAATCAAGTTTTTCAGAAGTTTTGTTTGCACATAACTCCAAACTTTGTGTGTTATTACAAACCCATGATCTACTTTTGAAACCATTACCACATGAGACATTGCAAGGTGACCAATTACTCCAATGATCTAAAGGAAGTTAAAAAAACAGGTGTCTACTAGACATTAAATGACACCCTGAATTAAAAATACCTTTAATTTCTTAAAGTATAAAAGACTGTCTTACTAGAAAGTCTTTTATACTTTAAGAAATTAAAGATTTTTTCAATTCAGGGTGTCATTTGAGAGTAGTATAAAAGTAGTAGAATGTTACGTTTTTTTAAAAACCTATTAAAGGAATCAAATTCACTTAAACTTTTTTTTTTTTTTTCAATTCAAAAATTATAATAAATTCTTTAGATTTTGTAAAAACTTTTAATTTTAAAACTTTAATTTTTCAATTTTGAAAATTTTTACAAACTAATCATTTCTCTTTTATTTTTTTCAGAAAAAGTGTCATGCAGGTAGTTCTTTGAGGTTAGATATTAATTAACCTTGGAAAATTATAGTTTCTAAAAATCTAATACACAGGTTTATAAGTGCATATCCCTTACTTTTTCCCTAAAAAGTGTCTGTCATGCAGAAGGTTCTTTGAGGTTTTTTATTAAATAATTAATCTTGGAAAATTATAGTTTCTCCAAAACTAATGCACAAATATATAAATGAATAACAAAACTATTCTTACCCCAAGTATTATTAGGACAAGCAGAAAATTCAATGCTGTTCCCAGAACACCATTCAAAAGTATTTGTACTGTTGCATATCCGAGATCTTTTAATGAAACCATTTCTAGACAACACATTGCATTGAGACCAATCACTCCATTGGGACCAACTCACTAGAGAAAAATTTAATTCATTTTAGAATGAACTTAAAATAAAACATAACTCTTTAGAAAATATTATTTGAAGTACAATTTTGAAATATATTCAAAAATATAAAATGACAAAATACTACCATAAACTTCACAATATATCTAACTGATTCAATCAAAGTATAAACTATTTATTGCCATAAACATATATTTCAAAGACATTCACTAAAATGTAAAGAATCAAGTGCACACCTTCACAAGTATCATTGCTGACACATTGCATCAAATCACTAACAGTGGTACTTTTTTCCCAATAATCAGTCAAACAGTAATCTCGAGTCCTATTCCTCCATCCAAATCCACAAGACACATTGCAACTTGACCAAGTACTCCATTGATGGCTGATCCCTAATTATGATTTGGAATTTTTATTTAAAAAACTGAAAAGTTTTTGAATTATTTTCAAATAGTAACTTAAAGTAACAAAAGGAATATAAAATATTTAAAAAATTAAAAAACACTTGAAAAGTATTTCCTACCAGATGGTCCAGTTATTATTATAAAATTTCTTATGAATCCAAGTTGAGGATCAGTCCATGAATTTCCAAGATAAACCTTTACATTGGATAACTCCACTGTTTCATTATTTACAACTGAATGAACTATTGTTCCATTCAAAGCAATTGAAAATACATAACTTCCATTAAGTAACTCTTGTGATATCTTTAAAGTAGACCATTGCATCAATGGAAAGGAACTTGTCAAGAAATTGTAATTTTTGACACCATTGACTGCTGACCATATCTGCATCATGCCATTACTAATTTGATTAAAAAACACAGCAGGATTTCCATATTTTTCATTATTATTTAAACTTGTCAAATGAATTACACTATGCCAGTCAGAATTGTAGGAAATTGGCTTCACATCAAATGAAAGTACATATTCTTTGTAAATTTTCCTTAGAGTAGCAACTTTATTATTTTTTTGTAAAATGATCTCATGCAGCAGAAAAACTGATTCCAATTCTTAGAAAAAAAAAAAAAAAAAGATTACAATTTTCAGTTAACAACGATGCATCAATAACCTTTAATAAAAAAAACAAATATAGTTAAATTCTGTAACAAAAATAATGTTCAAGTTACAAAATAAATTAAAAAATCACATTAAAAAAAAATTCAAATATTACCTGGACACTCTTTGTCGCATGGTGCAAGTTCAATACTGCTACCAAAACATAATTGCAATAGCTTTTGGGTACTACATAACCGTGTCCTGTTCATAAATCCAATACCATTGGATGCATTACATGTTGACCAATCATTCCAATTTGCCCATTCAACTACAAGTATTTAACAAAAAAATTTTTATTTTTCTTATTTATATAGAGTTTTTTTTAATTTAACCTTTAGCCAAATTTAACCTTTAGCCTAATTTAACCAAAAGCACAAAATCAAAATTATAAAATGTAGAATGTTTTAACAGAGAATCTTTAGATTTGATTCATTTTATTGAAAGTATTATGGATTATTATAAGCACAAAAAGATAATCAAAAACAAAAGGTACCAAAGCAACAGACTTTTAAATGATTTTAACAATAATTTAAAACTTACAAAAAAATCAATGAAGACGTTTTTTGACTCCCTTATTGAGAAGCACTTAAATGAATATTTGAATCATCAATTGTAAGTCAAAAATCAACAGGTAAAAATTTAATCACTTACAACAATTAAATAAAGTCAAAGATAATCAAAAATAAAAGTTGCCAAAACAATGGATCTTTCAATGATTTTAATGATGATTTTAAACTTAAATCAACAAAGACATTTTGGACTTTATAAATAGCACTTAAGGGAATATTTGGATCATCAGTTATAGGTCAAAAATTAACAGGCAAATATGAAACATTTACAGCAGTTAAATAAGGTTAGGAAAAGATGAAACAGGGATACTTATCAAACCAGTGGATTCCATGTCAACAATCTCAGCTGGTTATTAATTCTAAAGGCTTCCAAGTATTAAGTTCATAAGTAACCTTTAAACATTTGTAACCTATACATAACTTATATCTAACAATGAAACTAGAGCAAATTACTTTAAAGAATTTTAGTATTGTAAAATCAGCTGTAATATATGGTTACAAGATGATCCCCAAACTTTTACACTTCAATATTTTCAATTTTTTGTGAATATGTTCTTGAAATAAATTAAAGTGAATAAGGAGAAAAGAAACTATCAAAGAAATCTGCAAGGGTAAGATTTATGTTGTAAGGCAACGTTTGGAAACAATTGACTTTAATTACATCAACAAAATAATTGCTATAAACTGAAGTAAAATTTTACTGAATAACATCTTATCTAATTATCAAAAAGTTAAGTTATAAACATTTGAAATGAAATAACTTTTATTAAGAAATGAAAGAACTTTTAGGATATTTAATGAATAAAACGAAGCTTTTTTTAAATACAAGTTGTGTTTAATAAAAAATTATATATCAGACTGATACATGTTATTTGTTACAATGACATTTTATTGTTGTTTGATTTTATTTGATGGAAATTTCGTAAGGTAGGATTTGATGTAAAATTTTGTAAAGTAGTAGGCTTCATATAAATATAATCAGCTCATTAATATGGCTACCTTATATTAGCTTGATAGCATATATTCGGAAGTCTGTAAAGAAATAATTTATGATGCAAGCAAACTTCTTCTTAGTTTCAGTTCAATCAGGCTAAGAGAAGAAAGATTCTATTAAAAACTTGAAAAAAAAAAAAATTCACAAACCTCTATATGCTTATGTATACAAATTGTTACTTATTATACAGGTGGCATAGTAATTCAAATTTACATTAGAATTACATGTAAAGTTTAACATTTTTAAAAAATTTGAACTTTGGGTTTTTTTATTCATTGAAGGTTGTACAGGACCATGTATCATTGAGGACCATAGAAGCAATGTAAACAGCATGAAACATTAAAAATCAAAATTGTGAAAAAACAATTAAACAGCAATAGCAAAATGGAATAGCAATGGCAAAATAAAAATAAAAGGCATTCTAACAAGTATTCATTATCAATTGGAAATATTTATTTGGGGCAATTGATCAAGAAAACAAAATCTTTCCTTAGTTATATAAAAACTTTTCAAACAATATTCAAATAAATTGCAAAAAAAAAACAAAAAAAAAACAAAATGAAATTTGCACCTTTTGAAGTAATAATCAAGTTCCTAATTGATCCATTTATTGCAGCATTCCAAGGGTCTGCAGCATAAACTGTAACATTTGACAACACAACTGGAGCCATGTTCACAGAAGAAGATAAAAGTGTTTCATTTAAATATACAGAATATATATAACTGTCATCCACTAAAGCCTGTGAAATGTTTATAGAAGACCATTGCATTAATGGAAGTTGTTTTGTGTAAAAAGCACTGCTTACTAAATCACTTATTGAAGACCAATTACCAAATGAATCTTTGTTAAAAGGAGAAATCCATATATCAGGAAATCTGTAACCATTTAAATCATCATTTTCATAAACTGTCAACTGAGCAACTCTAGCCCAATCATCATAAAATGCTGTTGGCTTTACATCAAAAGATACCATGTAATCTTTATTAAGAGTGTTTAATGTTGCTACATAAGTATCTCTTATAAGAGGAATTTCTTCTTCCAAAAAAATCGAATCTTGTATTATCTCAATGCCATCTTAAATTAATTGTTTATATCAATAATAATGTGAAAATAAACATCTTATAATTTATCTTCCTAATAATATAATAAAAAAAAAACAACAGGAAAACTAAAGTAGTAAAACTATAACTTATATGAAACATTTTCCAAAAAAATATGGTAAAAAGCAAATTATACCATCGCAAACAATTTGATTATTTATGATTTTCTGTCCATTTATACAAGTACATAATGCATAAACATCATTTTCAGAAATACATTTCTCATAATCAGTCCTGATGCAACCAGCTAAAGTGCACATCTCTAAATAATGAAAAAAAAAACAACGTATGTATGTATGTAGTTCAAGTTATTTATATTTATATATTATTTATATTATTATTATTATTTTGGAATACAAAATCTCATGCTCATGTAAGAGTGCTCAATATTATGTACAAATGGAGCAAATTGGTTAAACGCATAGAATTACTGCTGTAAACATAAGCATATATATATATATATATATATATATATATATATATATATATATATATAAATTGAAGAAATTGTAACTATATAAGGTTTCATGCCTCATTAGCCAAGAAAAACAAAACCAAAAACAAAAATAATAAAATCATTGCAAAATTAAAAAACTACATTGGCATGTGTTCTGAAGGCAAAAGAAGAAGTATTTTGTCCTAGTCATACTGGTGCTAAGATTTTCTGCTGATTGAAACAGACGGAATTTTGCGCTTTTTTTGCTAACAGGGTTAGGAGTGTTTTTAAGATTTTTGGTTAAAACCTTTTAAAAGCTCAAATATATAGATAGAATTTCTGAAAATGTTTTTGCTAGATGAAGCGGCTGACAATTGTAGCTTGCTGGAGTAAAGAACTTGCTTTAAGATGTTTAGCGGATGGTTAGTTTCAGCATGAATATAGTTTAACAGATTTAAAGTAACATCAAGATAGTTGACATTTTTCATATTGCACTGGATTGAAATAAGCTGGCCTTTATTGCACTGGATCATATTGCACTGGATCATATTGCACTGGATTGAAATAAGCTGGCCTTAATTGCACTGGATCATATTGCACTGGATCATATTGCACTGGATTGAAATAAGCTGGCCTTAATTGCACTGGATCATATTGCACTTGATCATATTGCACTGGAATATTTGGACAAAGTGCCTTTTGATTCTTTCCATTTGAGGAGCACTGTGTTTTTTTAATAAAACTAGACCCTTGTCTTGATGTAATCCAAAATCAACCTTGTTATGTTGTGATAGTTGGAAAAGAAGAAAAATACAAACAAGTTCACAAACCTCTGCACCATCATTGGGCCCTATTTTCAACATTAAACAAACCCTTTTATTTTTTACCCAAATTTGTTCATTGTTAAAGAGAAAAGATTTTCTTTCTTGTTTAATTATTTTTTGCTCATTATTAATTGCTATGAGTTGCTCAGCAAAGCTAATTGAGTCATTTATTTGATATCAAAACTAAGAAACCTATAAAAGTGTTTTTCAGTAATTCTCTTAAAGCAATCTGTAACACTGAGTGCATTTCCATTGGTATATGTATATGTTGATATTATATGTTTATGCTTAATATTAAAGTTTATTTTTGATAGTATACTTTTACTCATTCTTCCAATTTCAATTTTTACAGGATTTAGCAATTGGACTGATGTCTTGTTTATAACAATTATATATATTAACAGTTTATAATTTTGCAGGATTTAGCAATTGGACTGTTGTCTTGTGGATTACTTTTCAGGATTTACTGGATTGGGAACACTCCATTACATACAAGTTGTAACGGATAAATACATATTTAATTCAATTCTTGAATCAAATGCTACCTTTGACAGATGAAAAAATGCCTCTATAGAGGAATTTCAAACAGGAAAATGATCCCAAACATACATCAAAACTATTTAAATCATGAAAATAAAATCACTCTAATGAATCAGCCTGTGCAATCTGGTAATCTAAATCCTACATTGAACTTATGGAAACAATTTAAAGATAAATAACATTTGCATGGTAGCTTCAGAAAGGCTGAAGAGTTGTTCTTGCAACTTTAAACTGACAAGGAGACAAACCCTGTCTCCTTTATAAACTAAGTTTATTAAGAACTATTGATATCCCATCAAAAACTGATCTGATATGCTTTTGATGATATATTCTTATGCTCCTTTAAGTTCGGAGTTGAAAGTGACAATATTTTTTTTCTGCATTTTTTTTTTGTCATAATGCTGTCAATATATCTATCTTAACTTGAGTAGTCGCTTTTGCTATATTTAATCTAAATGAATATTTTTTTGTATTGAAATCAATATAATCAGTAGCTTACTACAATGTTATTATAAGTTTAAATAAGTGTTCACTTATTGTTTTGGTGAATAAAGTTTAGTGAGAAAAGATATTGTGCATAGTTTGTTGAGAGAGATGGGTTGAAATTTTTTATTATGAAACATGGAAATAAAGTTGCAATTTAGTATGATATATAATAGTATTTTATAATAATAATAATAATAAAAAAGGTAATATAATAAAATAATTAATAGTATATGTAACAATTTTACTTAGAGTTGCTAACTTTAACTTTACTTACAATCTTAAAACTGTATTATTGCAAGAAAAACTGTATTATTGCAGAAAAAAGGCATTTAGATTTTTTGATGATTCATGGTAAAATAATAGGGGTAAGATCATTATACTTCAACCAATGGCCTGTGGTTTCTCAAATGGTAAAAATAAACAACTTTAAAGCCTTAGAACTTTTTTCTGACTTTCAAGTCATTTTTTCTAAAAGTCTTTTTTTTTTTTGGATATTTCTGTCTTAAAAGTAGTTAAATTTATTAACTTGATATAAATTAAAATTTTTTATATATATATCATTATCTACATGATATAAATAGGTTAAATAAGCAATTTTAGAGTTCCAATACCCAATAATTAATACTGATATCAGTATTGATTGGTTTTTGAGTATTAACACAACTATCTTCCAGCATGTGAAAAATGCCAATTGTACTTTAAAGTTTTCTATTTTTACCATTCGAGAAACTGAGGAGTGCCACCCAAGAGTGGTTATAAGACTATATATTCTAAACCTCTGCACTTGGAACTCTGAAATTGCAAATTTAACCTATTTCCATAATGGAGATGACAATATTTAAAAATCAGGAAAATCAGAGGTGCCCCACAAAGTTTTCTTGAAATTGATTGAAATATAATGATCTGACCCAATAGTATTTGCAAAAGTCAATGTTTTTGAAAAATTATCAATTGAGAAATTATTGCAGAGTAAGTTCTAAATTTGAATACTTCAAGTGATAAAAATAGATTGCAAAGCGCCTAGAAATAGCATCAAATAATAGTTGATAATATAAAAAACAAGCATCAAATAATAGTTGATAATATACTTTTTATATTTTCAACAATAAATTTCATCAGCATCAATGATTACTTACCTATGCATATTGGCCTTAAAAAGTTTGAAATAATCATTAATGGACCTCCTTTTGAATAGGGTGTGACAACACTAATAGATAAATGATCACTCAATGTATATTCTGACATTAAAGCCTCAATATAGTAATAACAATTTTTCTTTAAAAAAACCATCACTGAAGATTGACTGGCAGTCCTAGTAAAATAGATTAATCAAATTTCTAAATGAAATCAATTTTTTCAGAATTAACTTTACATTTAGATATGAAAAAAAAAAAAAAAAAAAAAGTTAACTAATCTACTAGTAATGCCATAATCTAAAAAACTCACTTGTTAAATTGCATAAAATTTGAGTGAGAAGATTGATTAATAATTAATCTTTTATTCATCGGATCAGAGTCATTGCTTATATACAGCTGACAAGAATCATCACACGAGCTGTAAAAAGTATAATTGCCAGTTAGTGAAGCAAAAAACCAACCACGAATTCTTTGTCCATAATAATCACCAATGTTTTGTGGTGCATTAAACATATCAATAATTCCATAAGTGTCAGGTTTAAGAGGGTATTTAAGATTGTTCTTTAGAGCATCAATGCTGAAAATACTTTTATTATTATTGTAGTAAACTTCGCGTAATAATCCAGGAGAGACTGTACAAAAGCAAAAAACAGTAACTTTTCTAGGAAAAAGGTATTGTTAGGTGTTTGCAGGAGACAAAGTTTTAGACTAAATATTATTATTTTTTTTTACTATCAAACCATTTTCAAAATGATACTTTAGTTGACAAAATAATAGCATAAAATATTATATATAAATTAATAGATTATTTTACAAAGTTTTATTTTTAAAAAACGAAAAACTCTGGTCAATATATTAAACTTAATGATTTATATAAAAATAATAAAATAATGATTTATATAAAAATAGATCTTTTAAATCATTTCAAAAGAAAATGTTTTTAAAAGATATATTTTTTCATAACTTGAAAACAATAAATTTATACCGTATGTCAATGATTTACTGACAATGACTAGATTTCTGATAAACCCACTGTGAGCATGCCAAGGATCACTAGCATATACTTTTACATTTGATAGTTTCACTGGTGTCTTGTTCACAACTGAGTAAACAATTGATCCATTCACATATATGCAATATATGTAGCTTTGATTAATTAACTGTTGTGATATCTTTATTGAAGTCCACTGTTTTAAGGGTAGAGGTGCAGTTGTAAAATCACTGTCTGCAATGTTATTTATTGCTGATACAACATAAAGATTATTTGTACTTGGGCTAAAAAAAACAGCTGGATATCTGTCCCCATACTGCTCTATATTTCCACCAATTGTTAAATGAATCACATTTACCCAGTAATTAAATAAACTTGTTGGATACACATCAAATGATACTGTGTATTCTTTACCAAGCTCGTTCAATGTTGCTACAATAGTATTTTGGAGTAAAGGTAATTTAAAATTTATGAACACAGACTCTTGTACTGATTCAATGCCATCTACAAAAAATAAAACCTTATCATACAATTATAATGACAAAAAATGTTTTTAGAACAAAATATTCCTCTAAGGTTTTAAAACAAAAAAGACTTCTTTGTTTGTTGTCTCTACTTAAAAGAAATATATTTACTGCATTATACAATTAACAAATTTACTAATTTTGACACTAAAACAGGTTGATAGATTTCAAGCACAAAAAAGCACAAATATCATAAAATGAAACACAAAAGTGGATGCTTAAATGAAAAGTATTTTTAACAAGCGAAAAAAATTTAATTGAAAGCAAGATATTTTTTTCTATTTGTTCATTCAGATCAACATGTTCAAAATTGTTCTTAGCATTACTGCAGCCTATCTTCTCCACTCTTTCAATATTTTTTCCGGACCTCTTTTTTTCTCTTTCCTTCTTCTATTCTTATTCTCTTTTGTTTTAAACTTTTTTTGCAAGAAATTGTCTTTAATAAGCTATAATTCTGCCAAAGCAACTTGATTTGTTAAAGCCCCCCTGACTTGTAGTGCTCCTTCCTAAAACTTACAAGTAATTAATGATATAATTCAATACATAGATAGCCATAATTCTACTTTTTACAATACATAGATAGCCATAATTCTACTTTTTTATCTCTCAGCTTAAACTTTTGTTTATTAAAAAATTTTGTCAAACTATGCTATAGTCAGGATGGCTTAAAAAAAAACAAATTTATTTCAAATTTGCTATCATTTTTCTGACAAACCTTATTTAAAAATCAGTTTTTACATGTTTTTCCTACTAATTGACAAATTCATTTTTGTTTATTTTTATTAAAAAAGGCAAATAAGATTCTGAATTGTTTAGATGTAAAAAAACGAAAAAAAAAATTTTTTACCTTAAAGGTTAAATAAAATTCATCAACGGCTCAAATATGAGATATTAAAAAACTTGTCATTAAATATTACCTTTTTTTCATATTAATATTTCAATTAAAAACTATTATTAAATCATTAAAATTTTCAGTAATAAAAATCCAAGAAAAAACTCACTACATTATTTAATAAATTTAGAAGGTCAAAAATATATATACATCTTTTTATGTCCATATTTTGAAGTTATCATAGTATTGCAATTGGCGCAGCACCAAAATTTCAGAGTGCGCCATATTTTGTTGGATTGCATGAAGACCAAGAAGTAACAGGCTAGCTGGGCAGTCCATGCAACAGTCAGGGATTCCTACAACAGTGTTTTGTCCTTATACAACTTAAGTAAAGCTATAACATGCATTATAAGGCTCAGAAAACCAGGAAATATCTTTTTATACATTCAAATGTATAATGAAATGGATGAGAATAAATTACTACAAAAATTAGATTACTTTGTTGGTAATATAGTGTTTGTATGACTAAATTGAAAGTTTTAATGATCTTTTTTTCAAACCATGGAGCCAATTTCTCAAAAAAAAAATAAAAAAATAAAAAGATAAAAGACTTGACTTTAGAATTTTTTTTTTCTTCTGATTTTTGAACATAGTTAATTACTTGAATAACTTTTTATGGATAAAGTGTGAATCATAATAAAATGTGCAGTATAAAATTATTCTCTATCTCTAGTTTTAAAATTATCCAAATGTTGAGGGCTTTTAATAGTATATTTGTCATACTGAAGATTGGATAGAATTTTAGATAAAATATTAGATAAAACTTCATGTAATATTGCATGGCTGTGGATTTATTGGTATTTTAATGTTCGTTTTTTTCTAATTTTTACACTTGTTCAAAACATATTCCACTGTTAGATTACTAACTCTTTAGTCATCCTTTCATATGAAAGGCTTTCATTCAGTCTCACTCTATGTTTGGCAAAACAGACAAACTTTTGATGGTAAGGCCCACATTTAATTTTCATAGTAGGTCACATGAAAAACACATGGTATACAGATTTTCCATTAGCTGAAATGTGAAACATTTTTCCAAGGTTGTATAACAGATTAAAATAATACTTTCCATTGGTAAATAATGGAAAACGTTTCTCAAAGTTTGGCAAACAGATTAAAATAATTTAAGAATTAGTTCTGTTAAGTGCATTTCAAAATGTCTATTTAGACTCTTTTTTTTTCTATGGTATTGGTTGCATCAAGCTATCCTTGGGAAACCACAGTGTAACTTGTGGTTGCTAAAACAAATGTTTTTGATATTTTAAAGGCAAGATGTTTTTAAAATTCTTAAGACATTACAAAACCTGATTTCCATTTTCTTCTTGATATATCAATCCTCGAATTTTTAAAAGATTTTGAAATAAAGCACATTCTTCATATTAGGTTAAAATGCAGAATCAAAATGCCTTATCAAGTTATTGATGATGATGGAAATAGGAAAGGTGTGCTTGTTTTGCATGAGAAAATTGCAACAGAACTTCAAGCCAACAGAACTGGTATTGTTTATCAAAAAACCAATCTTTCTTAAAGTTGTGTACTACAAGGCCTTTGTGAAGCTTTCTAAAAAATTTCCAAAATAATATCAAAAAAAGAAAAAAATGTAAATGAAAATAATGAAATAAAAATGTAAAGACAAAGATATTGTCCTTCCTGTGTTGTCATGTTGTCATGTTCCTTCATGTCAGTAAAGATCAGAAACCCGTTGACAAAATTATTACTGTTTCATTTGCATGATAGGATAGTTTGCCATCAAGGTAAGGCTTTGCCTAACAACCTGCAATCAGTCTACATTTGGTTTGAAAAGATTCTAAAGCTGTTGAACACATTGTAGCATGTTTAAAACTCAGCCTCACCACAAGAAAAAGTACACCTTGTAAGACCACCTTTAGGTAAAAAGCATTAATTGATCATTTAATGATTAAATCTGAATCATTAGGACACATCTCTAATAAATCTTAGTTTGTTTTCATGCTCAGTTAAATATTGGATTATTATTGAGTGCTGATGAACCATACTGCTCAAAATGGTAAAATCAATCAAACCTTCATTATCAAAAAAAGATCAACACAGGATTGTCTAGTATCGTGATGAAGATAATGGTCATTAAGTGCAAAATTGATTTCTCCCAATTTTTATGCTAGTATTTAAATGGCTGGTTCACATTTACAATATGCATGCCAAGTTTCTTATATTTTTGGTTCACATTTACCATATGCATGCCAAGTTTGGGGATAATCTAAAACTGTCTGTCTTTCTAAAATCATTTCGCTTCAAAATAGAGCAATATAAAGAATTAATTTCTGCCCAAGAAACTTTCCTACTGACATCCTGTATCTTACATCCAAAGTTGTTCAATTCTATGATTTAATCGAGTTTCTAAACAATTCATTTGTCTGGGATCAACAACACAGTCTCCTTCTTTCCATATTTCATAACTTCTTTAATAGTAGGACAATGTGTGGGCATAACCTAAGATCAGTCACTTTTAACAACTTAACCATCCCACAAAACAGACAACTAAACATGGAATAAATTCCATTACATATCAGTGTATCCTTTCTTGGAACACCCTTCCATACATCCTAAAAACAGATTTTATCCTTAGATCCAAGAATCTGTTCTTAAAGTCACTCCATCATTTTTACTTAAAAAGTTACGGTTAACTTTATTTTTTACCTCTATAACTTTTTTTTTTATGTTTATGTACATTTTATAATATCTAATTTGTGTATATGTATATATATGTATGTGTATGTGTATATATGTTTGTTTATGTGAATACATTATAATAACTATTTGACCTATATTTTAACTCTTTTAGAAGTCTGTTTTATAAGTGTTACTTATAAATTTTTGTAAAGTTCTACTTTTACTATGTGACTAGTTTATTTCTCATGTTTTTCTCGTCTTTTCTTTATCTTATTTAGGTCATTGTGTTTTATTAATAAATTACTATTTGGAATGACCGTGTTTTTTGTAACATCCTTAACAAGAAATATATAGATATTGAATACAATTAAGAAATAGTTCTACTGATACATCTTTATGATTCTGGTTAAATTTGATAGAGAGCTTTAGAAACTCAAATAAAAGATCTTTTTCACACCAATCAGACATAAGAAAATCAAGAAATGTCAGCATTGAAATGGAGGATATCATGGCATCAGTCAGTTATCATACATCACTATCTGTCAAAAAGTAAAACTAGCTGTCCAGACCATGAATAATGGTATCAACACAAATACTATCTTTCTCCAGATGAACAATCTAAATTTGAACCTTCTTTTAGGAAAATTCCTAAAGAAGATGAGCCACAGTTATTATGTGGCTAAAATTGTATCAGATTATAAACATAAGGTTTTCCATCACAAAATAGCTGCTGAGAAAACGCTAACAAATTTAGAAAAGTGAACAAGAATAACATTAAACTATGACACAACATCAAGAAGCAAAAGTAGATATTGAATGTTCAGCTTGACTTTCAATTTTTATAATAATGCATTACCTTTTCACATGCTTCATGCATTAGATTTGCATACAATGATTGTTCTCAAACAGTAAAACTGATTGTTGAAAGTCTTTCTGCAGCCTGTTGAAAGACTTTCTGCAGCCTGCAATGTTGAAAAAAAGCAAGAGAGCTCTAGAAAAACATCTTAACTATTATGACACTAAGAATCTTTAAATAGAGAATGAAGTTACAATAGTTTTGAACTCAAACCACAACCTTACCATGTCTTGTGCAAGTCGCATACATGAAAACCTTGATAAATAATGTATAAATGTTTTGGCAGTTGAAAATGAAATAAACATGGTTTCATTTATCAAAAGACAACCTTGGATAAAACTTTTTTTCAGAACATCAAAATGTATAGTGGTAGCTTATAGGCTAAATTACTGCTTCACTTCTGGAATGTGTACCATATTTCAAACAATTACTAGCAGAAAAATAGTTGAAAAGTATGCTTGCATAAGACTGCAAGCTGTATTTCGTAAATATATTTTAGCAGCATCGAAAGCTCTTTCATACTTTACATATAAAGTCATGTCATTCTTAATTTTCGTAGAACAATCTGATCAAAATGGGTTCATTGAAATTTTTCAAATTCTCAGTAAACTTGAAAATATGTAACATTAATACACTTAATCAGTATCACATACTAAAGAAATTTAATAACATGGAGTCTCAAACACTAATCAGCCAATTAGAAAATATTTGATATGCGTGCAGTAAAGAGTGTTAATGTGAATTGTGCACAGGAGTATTGGCCAAATGTTGATCAACCTAAAGCAACTCAACCCCATAATTTGAATAAGAAGCAAGAAAAAATCTGCTATCAAAGAATCTACATTGTGATGACACTTGGGCCATTTGGCTCATTTTACTTCTTTATCTGAGACAGTCTGATCTTTTGCAACAATATGAGCTCAGAAGAGACAGTAACCAGATCTGCCAAAAATATTATGAAAGAGCTTGAGCAAATAAAATTCAATAGATACAGGTTGAAAAATTGAAATTGAGATTTAAAATTGAAGAAAGCACAAGAAAGCAAGTTAGATGAGATATGTACCAAGATGTAATTCTGAAAAAATACAAAGAAGGTGGTTGACCAATGACTTCAATAAATGAGCTCTAATGTCCCATCAAGAGAAAGCTGATGAAAAGAATGTTAAAACATCAAGAAATTAGTTTCCAAAAACTCTCATCTTGTTAATGTTAAAGTAAGAGGTCATTGTGCAAAATGAACTTTCTTACAACTGTTCTACCCCTTTAAAAACTTTACTATCTCATTAGATGGTCATGAAAATTGTCTCAATTCTTGAGACAATTATAAAGGAGATAGATATTGGTGTGTTGGATTTATGATTGGTAAAATGAGCTAACATGATCAGGTTGATCATTTAACAACAAAAGGAGGAAAATTCATCAAAATGAATTCAACCAGTTAATCACAATGTGCAAATGTTCTCCAAAAAGAGATCCTACCTGTAAATGTTCAAGGTTCCTGTAAATTTTTTGAGACTTTATCAGATCATTTTGATTTTGGAAAACAAAGATGAAATCAATGTTTTTTTTTTTTTTAAATTTTCTCTTGGGCTATTAGATGTCAATTTAAAGAAATAAAATCTTAAAATATTCAAAAAAATAATAATAAAAACTTTGATATGACAGTATTCAAATGTCTGCAGCAGTATCTATACAAAATATTTTTCTGATGGAAGGAAAAATTCATGTTTTTTCAATTTCTTAACATTGTTTTCTATAATGATCATTATTTTACAAACAAGAAATTAGATGTTATGTGTGAGAGTCTATTTTTATGTACTACTATTTACAAGAAAGTATTTCAGTTTATGGAAAAAGAAAGACGCAAAGTTTTTTATTATCATTATTATTATTATTATTTTTATAACAATAATAATAATAACAATAATAATAATAATAATAATAATAATAATAATAATAATAATAATAATAATAATAATAATAATAATAATAATAATAATAATAATAATAATATTAATAATAATAATAATAACAATAACAATAATAATAATAATAATAATAATAATAATAATAATAATAATAATAATAATAATAATAATAATAATAATAATAATAATAATAATAATAATAATAATAATAATAATAATAATAATAATAATAATAATAATAATAATAATAATAATAATAATAACAATAACAATAATAATAATAATAATAATAATAATAATAATAATAATAATAATAATAATAATAATAATAATAATAATAATAATAATAATAATAATAATAATAATAATAATAATATTAATAATAATAATAATAACAATAATAATAATAATAATAATAATAATAATAATAATAATAATAATAATAATAATAATAATAATAATAATAATAATAATAATAATAATAATAATAATAATAATAATAATATTAATAATAATAATAATAATAACAATAATAATAATAATAATGATAATAATAATAATAATAATAATAATAATAATAATAATAATAATAATAATAATAATAATAATAATAATAATAATAATAATAATAATAATAATAATAATAATAACAATAATAGTAATAATAATAATAATAATAATAATAATAATAATAATAATAATAATAATAATAATAATAATAATAATAATAATAATAATAATAATAATAATAATAATAATAATAATATTAATAATAAAAACTAAAGCCATTTAGCCTTAAATCTTTCCCCTATTAGGTATTTTTAAGTTCAGCAACTACTTATTTACTTTACACAAGTTTTAAAGTCATTATCTTTAAGTCATTATCTTAAATATAAATCAAATTTTTTTAAGATCTGTTTAATAAGATTTTCTCTTTAGTTTTATATTTTAACAACTTAAATTTAAGGGTATTATAAAATTTTGAGGATATTATATAAGTTTGAGGAAAGTGTATAATGGTACTTAAAATCTTATAATTTAAAAGTGTGCAGTTCCCTTTGACTATTCCATGAAAATACACTTTTTTTTTATAAGAAACTTGTTTAAAAGAAACAAGTATTACAAGCCCAAAAATCTTTAGAAATTATTGGTACTAAGTTACATTTTGATAAGAAACTTATTAAGAGTTTGAGAAATATTTCCTCATTTGCGTTCTGTTCAGGGACAAATCTGAGGATTTTATTACATTAAATGATGGAATTCAAATAACTTTAATTAACTATTGTAAAACATTTAATCTTAATTGTTAACATAATTATAAATTACATTTTCCTTTTTCACTTTTGATAATCTGAAACTTAAGAAACTTTTAACAAACTTTTAATATTAGAGTTGTAAGAAAGTACGCTTAAAAAAATTTATCCCATTCTTCTTTCAGCAAATATTGATTTGAAAAATTTTCACATAAAAATTCAATTTAAGTTTACTATAAAACATGTGAACTAATAGTTTTTTTTTTTTTGAAGAACAAAGTAACTGGAAACATTTACACATGTAAATATAAGAAATATTTAATACACTTACAAACATAACTAATATTCTTTTACAATCTTATTTTGTTTTTCTTATCTTATACTAATATCTCATATGGATTATAAAGCATTAGTCTTTTTTAAAAATAAATTAGATAACAAAAATATCACTGCCTGGAAAAGATGCCATGTGCAGTCACCATGTGCAAGCTGTAAAAGACCGTAAAGGAGGCCGTAATGAACAAAATGTTTCTTAATCAACATTTGTTCTTTCATAATCAACAGACATTTGTTAAAGTTATATTAATGTCATTTGGTTGGTTATTAAAAAAGAATTATTATTTATGTCTTTCATTTTCTATATTTTACTGCAGCAACTTGTAAATATAACCTATATAAGGAAGTTCAAACCTTGGCATAGTACTTGGTTATTTACTACTTTTTGTCCATATTTGCAAGTACAAACTCCAAAACGACTGCTTTCAAATATACATGTTTCATATTCAATGCTAACACAGTTTGAGGTACAGTTTTCTAAAAAAAAACTTGATATATATATAAATATATATATATATATATATATATATATATATATATATATATATATATATATGCATGTAATGTAATATAATATATTTGTAAAATAATGTAATATAATGTATATATGTATCCATAAATAAATGTTTGTATCCATACACACACACTAATAATAAACTGCATTTTTTATAAAATTCTTTCTGCTTAAAAACAAAACAAGGTATGTGACCAAAAGAAAAATATTTTTCAGGAAAGTCATTTCAACAAGAATGGGTAACAACAAAGCCATATATATTGCTATTTCTTTAACTTGTTTATCCTATAAAACTTGATCTTTTTTACATATGTAACTCTTTTAGTATATATCGTTATTGTGTTAGTCTTTACACATTATATAAAATTTAAGGAAAAAGATAATTGAAGTAGCAGAAAACCAGCTTGATTACATAAATAAATGCTGGCAATTCTAACAAGATGAAGCTCTTACCCCAAAAGGTCTGTAATTTACGCTTACTAAGTATCTTAATGTTTGATAATTAAACAACTAAAATCTAGTTTAAAGAATGTCTATAATCCAATATTCTAAACATTTTAACCTTACCAGCTTTTTTTTCTTTTTATAAAATTCTGTGTTAAATCCACTCAAAGAACCTTTTCTTACTAAATAAGCAATAAAGTTTTTTACAACTTTTTTCAGTAAACAATTGAAGTAAAACATTAATGAGTATCATACACAAAGCATTTTTAAGTATTTAGCATAATTTATACACAAAGATAAGCTGATTATTTAGAAATATGCAGAAATTGTAATCCATTTTTAGATAATTACCAGAATTAACTTTATCTTTTTTTGATAACTTAAAAAACAAACATGCTCTAAAGTTGTTTATGTTCATAAATAAAAAATGTTCATTTGTTGTGCTTATGAAATATTTCACTAAGTTTGTCTACATACAAAACATTCCCATAGATATATGTTATCTGTTTAAGAGCTGCTAGTAAAACACATATTCTTTTCATATATACCATGAATTTATATTAAGAACTTCAAATATAGTAAAGCAAAAGAAATACATAATTAAGACAGCCATCAAACACCAGTGATTGTGATTGATGGCTGTTTTAGTTACATATTTTTAAATGTATCACTGTGTTGCTTCAAAGAGACTATGGCACTAAGTCTCATCATGGGCCTAGTAAAATTAAATAGCCTTGACAATCAAAAGTCCTTTTAATTAAATACAATGACTGATAAAAAAACCTAAGTAATATTTAAGAATATCAATGATTTTATCTTAAACCTACATAAATATTGTCTAGATTATTTAAAGCATAAGTACTCAAAAATGTGCAACAAGTGTAATGTTGTAATGTTTATAAAAGACTTTAATTAACTTTTATTATTGCAAAAAATATGTGGTTTCTCATCTCATTCAAACAATGAAGGTATGAACTGTCTCCTGTGTTAAAGGTATTTGATAAAGGTAGGAAACTCTTGGATAAATTAAACAAAATCTTATAAAACATAAACATAAAAGTTACCTATTCGGATTCCACTTAACATGTTCATACCAATAGGCTGTAGAGATGAAGGCTTTTCATCTCCAGTTACAAAAAGAACAGCAATAGACAAAAAATCAATTATTTCAAATTCTGCCATTAAAACTTCAATGTAGTATTTGCTGCTTGCCTTCAAATATATATTTGCAGAAAAAGAACTAAAAAGTTCATTTAAAGCAAAGAGTTAAATCTTTAAAAATATAAGTGGTAACATTAAAACCATTTTAGAAAAATTACAAAACTAGAATAACAAAACAATCTCTTTGAAAAAGATTGGTCAGAAAATCCTGGGACTAAATAGTAAAAAACTTTTTTTTTTTTTTGGCAAATTTTAACTTTATAACTCTTAAAGGAAACTATGATGTTTAATAGATTTATTTGAATGCTTTTTTAACAACTTAATGTCCTTCTTGTAGAAAGATTTGTTAAAAGTTTCAAAAAACATTTCAGTTTTCACTACAACTTTATTTTTGTGCCAAATCTTTTTTCCTAGCATTCTCTTGAGAACTGAAAACAGAAAGGAGTTGGTGGGACCAGATAGGGAGATTAAGGTGGGTAGGGAAGCAATAGGAAGCCTAAACCATTCAGCTTTGTGATTGGAACTTTTGACAATTTTGATTGGAATTGATTGTTTTATAGGATAGAATTTTCTTTATCAAATGGAAGTATTTTGCACTTTTTAACCCATTTTAGTAATAGTGTTATAAAAATCTTCTTGAACTGTTTTTTTGACCAATTAAAAGGTGTTTAATGACATACAAAAAGACCTGCTTCAACCATCATTTTGAAAATGACAAGAATAGCATCAGTAAAACGTCAATATCTTGATAAAGAATAACCAAAATATTATTAAATATCATTAAATAAAATTGAAATAAAATATTTAAATATTCTAAATCACTCACGTGAATCCTTGGAAGTTTAATACTACCTAGAACAAAATTTTAATTTCTTGGTGTCTTCTGTTGGTTGTTGGTTGTTGGTTGTTGGTTGTTGGTCTTGGTTCTGTCTGTTGGTCCCAGGATTTTTTGACCAATATATTATTTTATATTTTACTTCTATCATCTTTTAAATGTAAATTATGAGTTCTTCTAAAACTATTCCATCTACTTTAAAAATGATTGGTTTAAACAAAAAGAAGATTATGAAACGGGTACATGAGTGCAGTTTTAGCATTCAAAGAAAAGTTATAAGGAGGTAAAGTCAAATTTACTCTATCTGATTTCTAGGAAGAAAGCATTTACTTTGTACCAAGAGTGTTATCCAGAACAATAGGAGAGTGCAGATAATTCCAAGAATAATCATGAAGAAAATGGCAAAGAGTTTGTATCAGATTTATGTAATATATAAGATAAGATTTATGAGAGCATGATAAGATATGGTGAGATTATTATTATCAGTTTAAAAATATAAATTTAAGTTTAATTTAGAACAAATTTCTATTTTATTAAGAAAAAATTTAGTTTGAGACTTAATATAGATCAGAACTTTACAAGACAATTGTTTATGATGCTTTCAAAGTATTCTCAAAAATCTCAAAAATGGATTATTAATATTTTTTGTTCTAAATAATATAATAATATATAAGTATATCAGATATAAAAAGTAAACAAAGAAGCAAAAAAACTTACCTGAATACATGATTCTTTGAGGCACCTGTTTGGTTGAAAATCAATACTTTATTGTTCGGATTCGTGTCATTGCTTAAATACAACTCACAAACATCATCACAAGAGCCATAAAAAGTATAATTCCCAGTTTCTGGAGCAAGAAACCAACCACGAATTCTTTGTCCATAAAAGTCACCAACATTTTGTGGTGCATCAAAAACATCAATAATTTCGTAGCTATCTGGATTTTCAGGGTAATTCGGATTTGTCTTTAATGCAGCAATACTTCTTATGAAATTGTTATTTTTAAAAACTTCACGAAATAAACCAGGAGAAACTAAAAAATGGTAGAAAAAGAACATAAGTAACAGAAAAATATATAGAGAGTTAGAAATGTTCTTTTAGACAACTTTGTTTTAAGTAAAAAAATGTTTGCAAATAGATCTCATGCATAAAAAATCATGTTTATAAAAGAAGATTATATTGCAACTGATTTTTAAATGTTTGATGGATTTATTAATTATTAACTTACTACAGTTAATTTGATTAAAATGCTGGTCTGATGCATAAATGAACACCTAAAAATGATATTATATTTATTTTGTTAGATAAATCAACAAGTAAATGCATATATACACAAATCATACATGCATATATATATATATATATATATATATATATATATATATATATATATATATATATATATATAAAATGTTTGTGTAACATATAAAAATATAATATATATATATGTATATATACATATATATATATATATTATATTTTTATATGTTATACATATGTAACTTAACAGACATACACGCACAGACACACACACACGCGCACGCACGCATACACACAGATATATATATCTGTGTGTATGCGTGCGTGCGTACACACAGATATATATATATATATCTGTGTGTATGCGTGCGTGCTTGGGTGTGTGTGTGCGTGCGTGTGTGTGTGTGTGTGTGTGTGTGTGTGTGTGTGTGTGTGTGTGTGTGTGTCTGTTCGTATATGTGTGTTAAGTTCCTGCGAAGCTTCGAAATTTCGAATATAATCGAATCGGAAAAATTATTCGAGATTCGATTCGAAAAATCTCCATGTTATCGAATCAAGATTTCTAAATGAACTTTCCAAAATTTACTTTACAATATTTTCTAATTATTAAAATTACAATTTTTAACATTATAAGAGCGGGATTACTCTTATAATCGTGTGGTTATAAAAATTTCAGTTTTTAAAAGTATAAGAAATAAAAATTGCACGCGCATATAAAGAGGTATACCACCCATGGTGTTTGCTTTCGCCCCTATTTCCACCCCTCGTGTGTGCAACTTCTGTTAATGATTTACTGTTTAGAAGCCCCTTATAAATAATAAAAACCAAAAAAATCTTGCGCACACGACAGGGGTGAGACAGGGGTGAGAGTAGATACTTCAATTTTGCTAAGTGTTTTTTAAAATGGCTTCTTAGCTGTTTTTTTTTTTTAAAGTTTCTAACTTGGAATTGATAAAAGGCTAATCTATGAAATAAAGGGCTAATCTATGAAATAAAAAATACATTTTCAACTATATTTCAAAATAAAGACTTATAAATCGCTCCTTAAATTTTCTTTGCCCAGTTAAGCATTCATTTTATTTATTAAAAGTTATTTTATCTAGTATTTTTAAGTATGTTTACATATTCTGCACAGCTGTGAATAATGAATTACGCTAGCGATATGCGCACAACAGCCCACAGTTCTCATGCCGGTCTTACAAGTACATTACCATCCTTCGGTTCCAGTTTCATCATTTGTATTAGGTAAATATTGCACGTACACTTTATACTTTGTAGACCCAAAATGACGAGATCTGATAATAAGAGAAAGAACTTTTGATTTCCCAATCGATTGAACAGTTTCACATATTGCCAATTCATATTTTCCTATTATTGAAATGTTCAGAAATGTAGCTTAAGCATTGCCAAAGTTGATATGAGCCCAAAGTGATGTTGTTTTTTATTATTTCTTCAGAAAATTTAGGAAAACCAAGTAAAAGTGTTGCTTCAATGTTTACAAACAACTCTTTTTGTTTAGTTTTTTAGTTTTGACCAGCTTTTCCAAACTTCTAAATGAAGCTTTACTTTCATGTTATTAATAATTTTTTGTTTGTCATCATGGTCTGAGTAAAAACGCTTGAAAAATCTATTAATAAGGGATGCTGCAATTCTGTAGTCGGTGAGTGTGTGAGGCAAACATTTATTGCGCACTTTATCTAAGGCTCTGAAAGATATTTTTAGAAATGAATTTGTGACTTCGATAACCCAACGACACTTGGTAATCATTCTAGATTAATTAGCTTATAATGTTGTCAATTGTTTTTGACCTTTTTCTACACATACAGGCATTTTTGGCTCCAAATTATAAGTCATTTTTAAGTTATCAAGACAGTTTCGAAAGCCTCTGTCAAGTAATATAATGTCACCAGGATGAAGCAATTTTCTAAGATTTTCGTCGCCTAGAAGTACGTCATTCATGATTGAAGCATCTTTTTTTTTGGCTCGTGAAGTCCAAACACATCGAGAATTTTTCCATTTGATGTAGAAAATAAAAAAGGTTTAACCAAATGTGTTTTTTTTTTGTACGCTGAATGTTTTTCATTGAAAATAGTTATTGCTGCTCTTTTGACAATAACAGTAAGTTCACTAACATCATCTGAGATTCTTTAGCATTAAGTATTACTTAGGCCAATTCGCTGTTATTTGCTAACCATGCACTCCTTGTTAAGTGACCTACACCTAAATTATTAGGGATGAAATCTTTGACAAAAGCATCTCTTACTTGTTGCAAATATCAAGATATTTCAAAATGAGAGTCAATATCAAAATAATCAGCGACAGTGTATTGATTAAGGCCAGTTGTTAGCCAAAACAGAAAGATGGCTAGAACTTGAGATTTAGATCTACTACTAGTGTTTCTGAGTGAAATCAAATCTCCACTTAGTTCTTCAAATTGTTGTCTATTGAATCAAGTAGTTCGCTGGCAAATAGAATCAGGTAGTTTTTAATTATCAGAAAACTTTGAAAATAAACTGCTATGCTGAGCGTAATATCGAAACATCTCTAGTAAAGACTTAACTTCTGATGCATTTAGTTTCACATTCTTTTTAACAACAATCAGCTGATTCATTGTTTAATAATCCAACATCGTTCAAATGCTCTCCGCAGCATCTTGATCCAGTAGGTATAAGAATTTTTTTTGGACATATGCGTCAATAATGCCTCGCCCTGAATGTGACATACGAAACAATAGCGATGAGAAGCAGTTGTTCGAGGTATATCCACCAAAATTGATGTATTTGTTTCGCTCATTCCTTCGCTTTTTTAGATCAACTTATTCTTTTTTAAACTCAACTAGAAAACTTTTTGAAGACTTTAGTGATATTTGTTCATTCTGTTCAATAATCAGTGGGCAAGCTTATATTTGATTTGTTTCAAGCGTTTCAGACAACTCCAGATTTGTTGTTTGAAAATCAAACGATTGAGTCTCTATAAATCTACTTATCGGTGAATTTATTTCCTCATTCTCCTTTTTCCGTGCACTTTCAATACAGGCAGCACAGCAATGTGTCCCAAACTAAATGTCATTTTTGCTTTTATTGATTGTTTCTCTTATTTCAATTAGGAACCTCAACTTCGTTTCTAAAAAAACTCTAGATATTCCACGCTCATTTTTTACATTATCCATCCTTTTGAAACAACATCTGTATCTATATTCTCTTGAAGTTATTTCACTCATTTTTAGTTTTATTTTGAAAAAAATTAAAACTTATTTCATACTGTTAATCTTTTCATTTTGGTACTTTTTAATTTTAAACAAACAACTTATATATGCCCGTTGGGAATTCTCTTCCGTTGGGAATACAATTTAGTAGCATTAAGAGGTTATTATAGTCAATTATGTATTAGAAAATTGCGAAACTTTTTTTTAATTTTTCCTTCAAAATAAGTGGTTAATTAATCGTAATAATTAATAAACTTCTATATATAATTAATTATAACTAATAGTACGCATTATATTTGGAATAATAGTACGCATTATAGTTGGAATAATAAAGTGTTTTAGTGATTTAACATTAACACATCAACTTACATTAACTAGATGTCTAAAATCACAAAAATTCCCTAAGAAAAAATGAAGCAAGTTTTTAAAGCTTTTAATAATGGTAGCTGTTTTATTTAAAATGACAATTATTCATTTTTATTTAACTTTTATTTATTATTTGCGTCATTTCAGGCCAGCAAAGCAAACCAAGTTGGCAAAAAATTTGCTTCATTGCAGAAGCACGAGTTAGATATCTAGTTAATATATATCATTGGTCAAAACAGCTATTCTTATAGGTTGTTTGTTTCTTTGAACAAAAACTAAACTTTCAACTTTAAAGTATAACGTTGTAGCAGTTAATGTTTTCAAAACTTCACCAGGGGAGGACTAGTCTATTGGGATACCGGGACCTGTCCCGGTGGGCCGACAGTTCAACATGTTTTTTGGGCCGATCTACATAAGAATATTGCCAAATATTAAAACGTAAAGATAAGTGACGCAGTGATTTGATTACATATATAGCTCAATTGTATATCTCATAAAAGGTAAAAGATAGATGTCCCCACTTATAAATAGGCCACAAATATTCTCAAAAACGTCTTAAAACTGTAGATATCAAATTTCATAATCCTTGTAGCTAAAATGTAAAAATAATAATATGCCAATATATATCAATAAAAATAAAAAAAAATCTTAGCTTCACATGATGCACCTATTGCATATATAGAATGGAGAATGTCACTGATTGGCAGTCATAATTATATAAATGTACTATGTGAACTATATAGTTGTATAATTGTTGTTTGGTGCAACAAAATGTTTTGTTATTGGATATTCTTTTCTTGTAGAATTTAATAATAATAAAATTTGTGATTGAAAATAAATAAATAAAACATCAGTGTTTTAAATCTCATAATTGCAAAATTTTTAATTCACCGTATTATCGAAAAAAATAGTCAGAAAAAAATCAGAGTTGGTCCCGGGCCACTTTGTATTCCCAATATTTTGATTCGTTGTACGGTCATTAATTAGAGAGGAACTAAATTAGAAAAAGTTCTTTTTAAAATTTACTTTTGATTTCTCAAACTCTTTCAAATTCCTATATTTCTATATAAACAATGGCGGCAGTTATTAAGTCATACTTTGTAGTAAATGATCAATTTTATTTATGCAAAAACCAATTTATGTGTACAAAACTCTAGCACAACACTTCTGGAATTGAAAAATTCAATGGAAAGAAAACACAAGACACTTCTTACACAAGCTGAAGCAAAACAAACAAAAAAACGTAAATTGTCGAAACCAGGTGTTTCGGAAAGCAATTGTTCTAAAAAATTGAAACCAAGCGTCATTCCAAGTTCTCTTAACCATACTATTTCTATTGAATATAAGAAAAAATTTGACCAATCTTTATTGAAATTTATCGTTGCAGATGGATGTTCTTTTGAGACTTCGGCTGGTAAAGGTTTTATAAAATTGTGTTCAACTCTTACTAATAAAAATTATAATTCTCTCAATCAATCTACGCTTTCACGTAAAATGACTTAAAAAATGACTTTCACTATAAAAATGACTTTTACGATAAAATGACTTTCACGTAAAATAAATGACTTAAAAGCAATGTTAGAAAGTAAATTTAAAACAGCAATACTTTTGGAAATGTCAGCATGTAAATGTTCTATCACTTTTGATCACTGGAAAGATACAAATAATAGCAATAATTTATTTTGAACGGTTTATTTAATAACTTTAACAGAATGAAAGCTAAAAACACGTTGCTTATCTGTAGTTTATCTTAAAAATACAAATGCGGATCATAGCTCTCAAAAAACTAAAGAAACTGTTGTTAATCAACTGCAAAGTTTAAATATTGAAATAGACAACTTGCTATGTGCAACCACAGGCACAACAAACGAAATGCCTGCCACTGCTTCTCTTTAAAGAATTATATGGCAACCATGTGCTGCACATGTTCTTCAACTATGCATTAAGAATGCGTTGAATGTTCAATAGCAAGTTAAAAACATCATTAGTTTGGAAAACAAAATTGCAGGTATTTTCAACAGTTCTTCTGTAAGCCTGATATGTTTTTAAAAACACCAACTTGAACAAGGACTTCGAGAACCCTGGCCACAACTTTATATTGTAACCAGGTTTAGCAGTACATTTAAACTTCTGAATTGGTCATGTGAAAGTTATACGGCAATTTCAATGACTCATACGGAATGCATTTTAAGTGGAAGATGCTCAATAGATCCTCCTCAAGCTTTATCGGTGGCGATGAAAGATATTGAAAAAAGTGTATTTTATTCTTAAAACCAATTTCAGATGCAACAATGATACTTAGCACTGATACTACTGTGGCTATCAGCTTGGTTAAACCTTGCATTTATACTTTAAAAGTTCAATCAGAATCATTAAATTGTAGCTTCATTAGCAGCTTTAAAAAGGAGTTACTTTCACAATTACATCCACGGTTTGGTTTAGCAAATACATACTTATCTCTACATACTTAGACCCATGGGGCAAAGCCGTTATGCACACTGAAGACGAGTTTTAAGTTGTGAAAAACCATCTAATTGAAATGTCAGTTAATTTTAAACAAAGTGAAACCGCTCCTTATGTTGATTCTATAAATGACAAAAACATTGAAAACTTACCATTAAATTTACTTTACGTTGTGTTTAATCAAGTTAAGGAAAAAGAATTTGAAAAATATAGACTTTCCCAACAAAGTTCTGTAAAAAACTGCATTAAAGATTTCATTATCAAAGAAATGGGTACCTATGGTTGTTCACAAGCCATAAATAGTGATAACTGCCCACTAAAATATTGGAAAAAAAACGAAAAACATTTTCCTGCTCTTTCGCAGGCAGCTGGATTTGTACAAGCAGCAAGTTGTTCTTCTGAGTATACTCAATTGGTGGAAATGCAAGAAACTATTCACATCATTCTCTAATCACAACGCTGAAACCATGATTTGGGCGCAAAAAAATAAAGAAATCTTATTCTAACTTTTTTAAAATTCTGTCAAGTTACGATGTTTTATTTCGTTTTTACTTTTTATTTAAGGTCGTCCACCCCCAATTCAAATGTGAAGTCTGCAAAATGTTATCGCAAAAAATAATTATGATAAATCATTTCAGCCTTAAGGAACCGTACTCAATATAAGTTTGAAACTTGTAATTAAATTTTCTCCCCAACTATAATTGAAGTAGTTAAAAGATACATCGCGTATCTTTTATAGTTTAAATTTTCTCGCCAACTATAATTGTAATAGTTAAAAGATATGTCGCGTATCTAACAAGGTAAAGTAAATTTAATGGTAACTATATTTAGCATAGTAGTAAACCTAAATGATGGTGAAGGTCATGAGACTTATCGCTCTAGTCTCTCCGAAACACCATGGTGACACAATCATGACCTGATGAGAAGGTCACCTTAACCACTACACTAGTAGTTGGAGCAAAGAACAAATGTTTTTCTTTCTCCTTTTCCCCATCTAGTCGTCTCCTAATCGCCAGCATTTATTAAAAGCTCAGTTAATACTAATAAACTTTTAATAGGCATTTTGTATATATATGTTTTGTGTGTATATATATGTTTTGTGTGTATATATATGTTTTGTGTGTATATATATGTTTTGTGTGTATATATTTTTACGTATCGTGATGTGACGTAAGAAAGTCCTAGTTTTCGATATCTCAATTTATTAAAGATTAAGTTTGTGTGAGTTAAAGTGGATTAGATTTTTATTTCAAGTTTATGTACTTGAAAATATTTGATGAAAACTTTCGTTAGTAGCGACGTAAACGACCGATTATTTGTTTTGGTAATTTTCCCGTTAACCTTTAAAAACTAACAATCCTTAAGATAACTAAAGCTACAAAATGCTTGATAAAAATTTTGTAAGTTTATTGGAGCTTAAATATTTGAAATATTATAATATTTGATTCGAACCTGAAGTTGGTAGGAGATCTGCCATTAGCCGGAATTTAGTTAAGGAGAAAATAAAAAAAAAACTTCAGAAAGTTTATTATTTAAACAACTTTAAATTGTAAAAAAAAAAAATTTCTGTCACTAAGAAGAATGAAAAATGCCACTCAAACAAATCAAGTTTAAGAACAATTCCAGACAGGGATGTTTATCAACTTGAATTGGAATTTTAAAAAAAAAAATTATTTAGAAAACTTGTACGTTGTTTTCATGATGAAGAGGAAAATAGTAATTTCCCTCTTCATCATGATGACAGCGATGCAATAAGTAATGTAAAAAAGCCCCATTTTATTAGTGATGACCGCAGACAAAAAAATTGTTTGAGTGTACGTCACTGACAATTTAAACAATGAAAATTTTTTATACTGTTATAACCATTCCGTTTTAAAAAGATTTCTTATTTTGCCAACACTATTCCGAAGAAAAAATTTTGCATTTTACTTCTTAATTTACCACTTTCGAAATTTTACATTTAATTCGAGTTAATTTTCCACTTTCGAAACTCTCATCTCTACATTAACTATAATAAAATTTCTCTTTGATGCAATATTTTTTCAAAATCATTTCTCCGTGATCAAAAAACTCAAATTATTTCCTTTGTTGTGGTTGCTTTAACTTGGTGTGTAGTTAACAATTTCGTGACTTATGATTGGTATAAAAATAAAACAATAATTTCTACAAGATTTGTGCGTGTTCACAAAAGAACTAAAAGGGGTTGCACCCCTTTTCATCTCTATAAAGTTATCGCAAAGATAAGTTTTACGCTTTTTGATTAGTTTTTCTTATAAATACTATTGAAAAATTTTTTGTATGTTTATAGTAAGAGAAATAACGACTCTAATATAAGGTGAAATGTCTCCAAAAAGATTACAAATATTGAAATAAGCAACTAAAACACTTGCCAATAAGAACAATAAGACATCGAACTTCATTCTTTACTTTGATGCACTTGATATTTTTCTCAAGGTTGACCTCTTTCAAAAGATCATTTTTCATCGTTGGTTAATTTTTCTAATTACATTTTGTTAGTGAGATTATGTTAATTTAATATTAATAATTTATCTTTTTTAAGTTCGAGTTGTTTAAATCGAAACCATTTACACTTTTCATTGAAATTTGATCAATCAGCATTATTTATTAAAAACCTGCTTGCATCATTAAAAACCACAAAAAGTCATTTTCTTTCGCTGTGACATAAAGCTAAGGCTAGCTTTTTATATTTTCTCTAAAATAATTCCAGTTTTTTTTGAGTCGTTAAAAATGTAAATCAGTTAGCTCGAAAGAATTCAATTGAATTGTTGCAGCATGTTGAATGTTGAGTGCTCACTATTACTACGTGAACCAATTGATAAAATGAAGTTGAGGGGTAAAATTCGAATTAGTATCATTCAAACTGTTAACTATATTTATTTGGTTTATTTATTTATGAGTTAAGTTATTATGAGTCTGCGTACCGCATCAATGCGGTGAACGGTGAAAAAATCTCCACATTAACAAAAACAGTCGGCTTGGAAAATTTTTCTTATCTCCGTTTTTTTCTTCTTTTTATTGATAAATCAGTAGTATTTATTATTACCTAGACCAAAGACGTATAAATAGATGGACGTTCAACGCATTGTTTCATAAAAAAGATATGCGTGTTACGGTATTGTTTAGATAACAAAAGCGAAACAATAGGTGATAATTGTGAAACTGGGGAGCATTTTTATTTTATTTGACGTCGGAAAAAGATAGTCTCGACTATCCAATAAAAATATTTTTAACGTCTTAACTGGTGCTATTTTATATTTGTGAACACTCCTAGATTATGAAAATATTTCAATAACCTTGATTTTAGAAATTATTCAAAACAATAAATTGTTGTAATTTACTATTGAACTTCCATGTAGAAGAATGCAAGTTGTCTTTATTACATTTATTACATATACTGTTGTAAGGAAATTTACACAGTTAAAAAATGGCTAGTTAAAGGTAATAGATGTTTGACTTTCGATACTCTTTAACCTGCATTCCATTATACACAAGTTAGTACGGTAGATGGTACTAAAATCACGACAGACTTCTGACCAATGAACAATCTTTATTTCTAATAACTTTAAAGTTTTCAACTGTATTGCCTTCTTTTGTTTAAATTACTCCAACATCCTCATATGATGTGCTTCGGAAATTTTTAAAATCAGAAAATTTACTTCTGATTAGAAAAAAAGATAGTGGAAGTCATTATTACCTTTACAGATATTTACGCATGAAATGTTGGAGAATATAATATTAGCAGATTGAAGATTTAGTTTATCTGGAAGAGATTTGTTAATATTAATGGATAATGGCACTTTACGATTTAAAACAATTAGTCTCCACATGCCATTTGATTGGCGATAACTATTGATTTTAGCTATTACAAAATAATTTTTGTTATTTTCATTGTATCAGTCAAAACCATGTTTGGATGCAAATGTACTTTTTTATTTCTTCCAACTCGTGCACTTTTTTTATTTCTTCCAACTCTTGTTAGTGTGTTACATACATAACAGGTTTCTGTGTGTTCTGAAAAAGTGAAGAATTTATCATTCCTCTCAACTTCAAAGTCTTTTTTTGATTTTAAATCTAACCTGTATAACATGGTTTGCATAAATATTCAGGATGAACTTTTTGATAGCCTGAGGTTATACCCAGCTTGTAAAAACTAAGAGTTGCCTGTTTAAAGATAACAACAGGTTTTATTTGAAAGTGACTATCCTGTTTTATTATGCAGCCATACTTTCTACATAAATGTTTTAAATATTCCTCATGAAGACTTATTATTTATCCAGTATTGAGATAATAGATAGGAATATAAGATTATTTCTTTTGATATATCTAAAAAAGGTTAAAAAAAAGGCTGCACATCACTTGTAGAAGGCTCAAGAATATGCAACGAAAGGTATGGTCTTATCATTTTTATTATAATATGTTGTTACTATCCCCTTCGTACACGGGCACATGGAATGTGTTTAAAAAATTTTTTTTTGAAATAAAAATAATGTACTAGGCCTCCTTATGGGGTATGTAAAGTTTTGTTAAAAGATTTCATCAATTATTCAAAATAGGGCATGTGTATATTTGTACACAACGTGTATCAATCTTGCTGTAAAGGTTTTTGTAGACAATATTATATCAAAAGAAATCCTTACAAAAAAACTCAAAAAGCTGAAACAAATCAATAGTTCATTTTTTAACCTTTCTTTTAAAGATATAAAAATATTTATGTCATGCAGTTACCTCACAACATTACCAAATCAATACAAAAAAAGAACAAAATGTTTTTCAGTTTTTTACCAACGAAATATTTCATGTGACAGCAGCGCTGACCCAGTTCCTTGATGCAGACAGGGAAATGGTCGAACCGGTCATAGCAGATCTCCACAGCTGGTCTTTCTGCCGGTCTTGTCCGCTTTGGAGGAGGTAAAACCACAGAAGATATTGATGTTGACAAATCACCTGAATCTGTGATTGGTGCTGTTGCAGTAATTCTAGGCCTTCCAACTGTTCGGCAAGCAATTGGTGTTGTCAAGTGGGTTTTCACTAGTGTGGCAGCAATCTCATTTCTGAAATTTAGGAGATCCAAACTTTGTCTTTTTGGAGTACCATTTTTTATTTCAATATCTTGATACTCAAGCCATGAATTGACAAGGGCAAAGTCCACGAAGTGAAAAATCATGCGTACAGGCCACTTCTTAGTTTTCGCCTTTATCCTATACAAAGCAATGAGGAAGTCCATTTTGTGCACTCCCCCCATGTTTTCATTGTAGACTTTTACACATTTGGGTCTGCCCACTTGAATATATTCCTTTTTGCTTTCACTCCACCTTCTTACTGTGCCCATTTCTTCGATTCCAACAAAGCTGGAGGTAAAAGTGACAGCTCCATTGTCCATCCACCTGACCACACATATGTCGCCTTCTGCTGAGACTTTGCAGTCGGTCAATCCACGTCCACCCTTCTTCATTTCTTTTTCAGATTTTAACGGATACCCCCCATTAATCTGTTGGATTTTGCAACACCTAGGGACTGAATCCCTAACATTTTCAGCTGTCTAATTAGGGTCATGCCAATAAAGTAATTATCAAAACAGAGCTTGTAGTTTTTATGTTTTGGAATAGTATTTGACAATCTTAGGACAATAGAAGCACCAAGTCCCAGGTGTTTGTACTCTTCTGATATGCTTGTACCTGCACCCTGATATAGTTCGAAATCAACTGCCCTACCAGAGGTGCCACAGACAACAAAGTTTTTTACCCCTACTGGATTCGGCTTTCCTTTGATGTACTGTTTAGCAGGTACTCTACCAGTGAAAGGGATCATCTGCTCATCCACAGAGTTGTACTCTTCTCTTGGTAACTTGAGACAGCGAGAACGTACTGTGTTTATCAGAGGCTGAACTTTCCAGAATTTATTTGTTCCTTGTTCTGGATTAGGATCGGCATTGATATGAATGCTGTTTCGCAGCTGTAAATAGCGGTTTATAGGTATTACATCTGCCACTGCATTTACTCTAGTTGCTCTTTGCCAGTACATCCTTATTCTGGGAAAACCTAAATTTGCCATTACTATTGTCATACCAAAAAACTTCTGAATTTCAGCTGTTGTAGTATTTAGAGTTTTACCAGTTTGGCGTAGATGATAAATGTTTGTTTGTTCAGCAAATGTTTCAAATATTTCTGGTTTAAAGTAATTAAAAAAACATAAGGATGGTGAAAGTAAGCCATCTCCCAAGTTCAAATTGTCCAGCCATTCTGAGCTACTTTGAAATGCACCTCTAAGAGACTGACATTTGATCTGAGTCTTTTTTTCTCTTTTGTTCCCACTGTTCACAGATAAGCCGGGCTGATCATCTTCATCTTGTCTTTCAATTTGATCCTCAATTTTATCAGTCAGCATATCAGCAGCAGAAGGGTTAAAGGTCTCATCCCCAGAGTCATCAGAATCTGATAATTCAAGTTCCGAGTCATCAAGATGCTGCAACATATCTTCAACTGTAAACCGCCTTCGTGGATTATCTGAAAATATATTTAACATATTATACTTATTTATCTTTGATTATAAAATCAATTTGATAAAACTTAGTAACAAAAGAAATATGACAGGCTTAAAACAAATGTTTGATTATACAAACACAAAGGCAGAGGCATTAGCTTCAGTAGGTAGACTTAAATAAATAAAATAATTCATTTTTAATGATTCTAATACAACCTTTTGATATTAAATGAACAGCTAAACTATTAAACAAAACACATTTTGTATCTGAGATTTAAAGAAATATATATACACACATGCAATTAATAACTCACGACAATCACACAAAAAGAAATTCAATTTTGAGTTTCACCTTACTAATTTTACTATTCTCTCTTCTCGTTGCAATTAACACACAGTGTGTACAAATGTACACAGTATTATAAAAAAAGTTTTTCAGCAAAGAATAGTCACCTGTTATATTTTTAACTTATGTGTATGCAATTATAAACATATTATTAAATACATCTGATACAAAATTTGACTTGAGATAATTTATAATTCTCAAACTATAATAAAGAAAAAACTTACCACAAAGTATTTTTTTGCCTTGCAACGCCATGTTGAAATATCTAGATACAGAAATCTTACTTAAAGAAGACAAACTACACGAAGGTAGGACTGGTGTGCACTAATGTATCGTGTTTCAATAATTATTTTGCTTAAGCTTCATAGTAAAAAATAAAAATAATAAGATCATTGTTAGTTAAAGTAGCTTTACATGACTGACTGTTTTAAAATGCTTTATCAAAAATGCTCATTAAAAATACATACTTAATATTTCTTTCCAACTTCTGAAATCAAAAGTTTTTTATGAACTTTAACCCTTTCATGCTCCTATTATTTTCCCATAACTAACATAACCCATAAAAAGTTATTTACAAAATAACAGTGGTACTATGAAATGTTAAAGTAGACTTTTTCTACAGCCTTTTTCATCTCTCCTTTATAAAATATTGTTTTCAATCGGTTAGAATGCACTATTTGCATTGGGGAAGCTTAGTTTATTTTGTTGTTATAAAACAATCCAGCGCATGAAAGGGTTAAGATGCTTTTAGTTATAATACATTTAGACAAAATGCGATTTAGGTATCGAAAATAAGAAAATTTATAACTAGGACGAAAAAAAAAATCACAAGTTCAAGAGAAAAAAAAAGCGAGGCAAATAAGTTCGACATTTCCGACAAAAGTAAGAAATACTCTCTGATTTGAACCTTAAAGTGGAAAGCATAATCTGAGAGTGGGGTGAAAAGAACATTAAAAATATCTTTTTCGACAGTAGTAGAGAAATGCCGGTTCTGGCTCATTTCCGTTTTTTCATAATAATTTTAACATTTCTAGGCATGACACCTTTTTTTTGATGATAAAGTGATAGTTCTTGTTTATAATAATGTTGTGACTTACCTTTTTTAATGGATTCTAAAATGCTGATTCTAGTAGATTTTTTAATCTGTAATGTCCATGTGCCAAGGTGTGAATTCCATCTTCTAAGATGAATCTTTTATCGTCGTCAGTGCTGAGTGCTAATTTGTTAATTTCTTCAGTGTAGATATTGTGTAAATGGGAACGGATGACGTTCATTTTTCTGAGTTGTTCATTTTTAGTTTCAAGACAGTTTTTATAATCGTCGTGTGTGATGTATTTTTGGACGACATTTCTTTTCACTCCTTTGCATTTTTTGTGTTCTTTTTCATGAAGCTTGTAGGAGTATAATTTAGATCGAAGCCCGACAAATTCTTTAATCTGCTTACCAGCAGTTTTGTCTTTAAACATGCCAATGACTTTTTTGTTTGTGCCTACCTTGAAACCGACGTTTTGAATGGCAGAATAATTTTTATCGAAATCGCTCGTGTCGAATTTACTCTCTACATCTTTAGAATTGTCTTTGTAAAAATCATCCGTTTTGATTTCGGAAATGAGGGAGTCTGTGTCTGTCATTAACAACTTTGCTCGATCGGAGTACATTTTCTTGATGTAATCGTAGTGGAATGTATGTTTGTATATGTGTAATATATGTTTCTCAAATCCAAGATGCACATTCCCAAGTAAATGGGCTTGTTATAAACTAGCTTTGTTCTCTTCATGTGCGCAGCAATCAAGTTTTCATCAAATATCGTTCGACTTTCGTAATTCGGTTTTTTAGACTTTCATAACTTTTTCCACTTTTGTGACAAGTCTTACGTCTACATGATTTTCAATGTTTTCCATGGTTTTTCCAAAGACTGAATTATTCATCAGTTTGAAAAAGTCCTTTACAAAGTCGTTGGTGGCTTTTGTTCTTAAATTTGTGTTAAGATTGATGTGTTTTTTCAGCCAATCACTTTCTTTAAATTTAATACCTCGGTGCACCTTTGAAGTTTTTTAATGAATGAAGTAGTTCTTTTTATCGTTTAAATTGGGCACGAGTTTATCCACTTTGTTGATCGTCATTCTTTCAGGCGCCAAAGGGTAATCGTTGTGCTTATCGTGCAGACTTTCGGGGTAATCTAAATCGACTTCTAAAATACACGGCATTGATTTCCAATTCTTCAACTCGTCCTCGTTCATCCATTCAAACCCGTGAGTGGGAAGAGGTTTGCTCATAGCCCATCCATACAAATTATTAGCGTCTAAGTACTGAATGAACGACGACTCTTTGCTGGGATCGAACGAATATCCCATTTATTTATTATTTGAAGTCCCTAATCTGTTTGAAATTATGCTGATTCCTCCACGGATTCCTTTTTTATTCATAAGCAGCATGTCAAAATCGCTCAGAAGCTCTAAATTTATTTTCGTCGTTTTAAGAGCGGCGTTCCATGCTAATCCGGGGGACGTGTAATACTAAGCAGAATCGAGATTGTAATTCTCAGCGCACACGTCTCTGAAATTCTCACAGACATCTGCTGGAATGAGAACGTCAGACAAATTATATAAATCGTGGTTGTCTCTGAACGTTTTGCAATGAAACTCGTCCCAGACCATTTTGGCGTGCAAATTATCTTCATCGCTTATTCCCTCGTCGTTAAGCTTGGAAAAGAACGACTCTTTGGGCGGCTATGGCGTCTCTGAAAACTTTTCGATCGAGTCCACCCAGTCGTAAGGGTACACGCCTTTTTTTCGCAATAAATCAAACTGCTTGCCTGAATAATATTTAGCGATATTTTTACATTGACCTTTGGTTAGATTTTTAGACAGAGCATCTAAACTGGAAGCCATGAATCTGAAACTGTCGATAAATCTCAACTCTTGTTTCATTTCATGAGTCTTACCATTTTTACCAATAAACTGTCTTACTTTAATTTCTTTTGAAAAGCTTATGTATTTTTCTTCGTTGTTGGGGATGCACTTTAATTTTCCTCCTGACAATTTCTTGATGAATAAATGGCTGTCGTAACCGGGTAAATTTAGGAAAATAACAGGGAAGAATTTGGGGATTTGATATTTTGTGTTGCATTTGTTGTGAGCGGCACCTCGGTACTTTCCAGTCAAATGACAAGGATCTCGCACTTTGTTGTTTCCGAGACTTTCTTCGCAAATGTGGCAGACGGCTGCAGCATCAAAATTCATTTTATCCTCATCGCTCATAACCATCTTTTTTGGAAATCTAATTATTTCACAAATTTCCTTGATGTCTCTTTCAGGCGTGTCTAAAAATATTTGAGCGACGTTGTCTTTTTCGCTTGACGCCATGAATGTGACTGGATTTCTTTTGTAAAGGGTTTCGTCGAAGCATTTTTATATAGTAACAGAACGAGCTCGGAGTGTGCTTTTGGTACTGTTTTGTAAAAGACTGTTTTTCGTCAGGATTTCCCGTGTTAATGGGCTTGATGAAACTTTCAAAGTCAGCGTACACGACAAAAGGGACTCTCATCGACCTGCCTATATTGGTAAATTTCATGGATGAATCTTTTTTAGGAAGTTCGATTCGGACAGAGCTGTGGTCTTGACAGTAAGTCCAAAGTTGTATCCTTGCAGGCAATTTCTGCAATAAAATGTTTTGTGTTGATGGAATGATGTTGAAGAGGACATGAGTCGACTGAAATCATTAATTAAGCAATAATGATATGTATTTTCATTTGAAATAAGAAGCAAGTCGATGTGGTGCTTTTTGCCAAAATATTTCAATTTTTTCAAAGGTTAAGGCAACTTATTTTCACATCCAAAAACGTTGATGCTAATGTCTGGATTGTTTTTCTCAAACTTTTCGATTTGATTTAGCTTGACTGGAAATTCAATTTTTCCGAATTAAACTCTTTCGATGCTCTGGTGACACACCATTTAAAGCATTCATTGTCTTTTTCGTTTTTCATATTATTAATTGCCTTTTTGCTCTTTAGAAAATCATCCAATTCGATCCATGATGAAACGGTTATGGGATTGTAACTAATCATGTTAATGTCCACTTTCAAAATGGCAGACACTTTCCAATTCAATCCCCCATTGCTATACTTGACCATGTTTTCAAGGATTTCTTCTTTCGCTGCGTCATAAAATTCTCCTAAATCCGTCGCTTCCAAAACAATTCCATATTTGGATGGAAATGAGACAGTGCGAATGGTTTTTTCCCTAGTAGCAATGCTAATACGATTCATTTCGCACGTCAAAACGAGGTTCACTTTTTTATTTATGTTTTCTCTAAGAATTTTCATCGCTGCTTCTTTCACCAGGTCCAAGAAGGCAGAAGCGTCTTGATAATTTCCTTCAACTTGATGCGAAAATTGCAGGGTGATATATCTTAGCGCATGATTGGTCAATTGAAACTTGATGGTGGGTTTGTTGAAGACAATGGGTTTGAGAGACTTGATTGTTTTTGTGAGCCATCTTCTTGCACCAATAATTTTTTTCTTGATCGGTTTCGGGATGTATGGATCAATCAAATCAAACAGTTTGTTAAATTTCTTCGAAACAAAAGATTCCATGGCCGTTGCCACTCTTGAAAATAATCCGGTGTTTGGTCTCTAATCTGGATTTGTCGTTTGAATTGGTTTTCGCGAGTGAATTGGTTTTGATGGAAGTGCTGGTTTCAACATGTCAGATCTAGACGCGACGACAAGTTATGGAGCAATAACTGGCTTTTAAACAATCGGACGCGGGACAGGTCAAGAGCCGAAACCGGCTTTACAACAACAGGTCTTGGAGCAGGAACCGGTCTTTAATCTTATGTGTCTGAAAGACTGAGCGCTCTCACGAGATCGGCCTTTCGCATCTTATAATAATTTTTTACTTTTTGGACTTTGGCGATTTCTCGCAATTCTTTTACCGTTTTGTTTTCCATTTTTATTACAAAAGATTTTTCATTTAGTCCACTTTTCATTTTTATTGCGGAAGAAATTTACTTAACTCAAAATCAATTTTTTAAATTCTTCAGTAAAAAGAATTTAGAAAATCAAAGAGTTTTCACGCGATCTTTTTAAAAATTTCGACTTTAAATCCATTGTTCACCTTTCCATCTCGACTTTCAAAGTACTGTCAGCTGTGTCCCGTCTTTTTTCTTGATTCGTTAGTGGAACCGTACTCAATCACATCACCAGTTTTAACATGGGTCAGTCTTACACCCAAAGGATTATTTCTAATCAACCCAAGTCTCTCGTACTTTGGATTGATTGGTTTTTTTTCTTTTTTTTTCATATTTTCTTGGCCTTCCAACAGGTATCACTTCTTTTGAGTTTTCCAAAAGTGCATTTTTATCGATCAGGTTGCTTTCAACCGCTAGCATCATTAACGTTATTAAATTGTCCGACGTTTTGGAAACACCATTTTCTTTTAACAATTTTTTAAAATACTTTGCCGTGTATCGCATTTTTTTATTTGACAAGATTTTATTTAAGTCAATTCAATTTTTTTAAAATTCTCCATTGAAAAGAGTTTAAAAAATTGAAGATTTTAAGCAGCAGCAGGAACCAATACAGGGTACTCTTCTTCCAACTCAGGTACCTGCTCATGCACCTTCTCAGGAACAAGCACATGCGATGAATCTGGAACAGGCTCGTTGAGGATATGACGTGTCGGTATCGGATCGGCAAATTTTGAATTTTTAGCCGAGATTTTAAAAAGTATTCTCATGATATTTTGGGCGTCTCGAGCTGAGAATCTTTTAACAATTGAATACATTTTTTCCCTGCATCTCTCCATCTTTACCAAATCAAAACAACTAAAGCCTTGATTAAACCCTTTTTTGTTTATTTTTGCCAAAGAGAATATTTCAAAAAACAAATCGAACAATTCAACAGGTCTTAAACCCTCCCGTCTCGAAATGTTTTCAATCAGCAATTAAACATCAAATAAAGTAATGAGTTCGTTTTCCATCTTTTTTATTTGGGAAGAAATTTACTTAACTCAAATTCAATTTTTTAAATTCTGCACAGCATTTTCGAGATTTTCCACATCTTAAATAGCATTTAAAGTATCTTAATAAATTAAAGACTTTACGATACATTTTTTCGTTTCCGAGACGTTGAAAATTATAAAGCAGCTGTTGTAAATTGTCTCGAATTCGATTCAGTTCTTCCTGTGGTATGCTTTGGAAACTTTCTACTAAGTGGTCATGGTATTCCTGAGGCATTTCTTTAACGCGTTTAATGAAATCATCTAAATCTTCTGTGTTTTTCATGCTTTCCATCTTTTTTAATTTGTGCAGAAATTTATTAAAGTTAATTTTTTAAATTCTTTTTTGAGAATTTAGAAAATCTTACTCATATTGCCATTTATTTTTACAAGTTTAATTAATTCACGATATCTTTCACGTCCTTTTGAATTTAAATTTACGACTTTAAAAGCATTATGCAAATCAATAACTATTTTTATAATTTTCAACACTTCTTCAAGTGGCATTTTTTCAACTATTGATTTGAAAGCGATTCGGCATTCCTTTGTAAGTTTTCTAACGTTTCTTTGAAATTTAGGCAAACTTTTAGATTTAGTTCTATCAGAAGTTGACTCATGGTTATCGTCAAGGGCAGCCAAAAGATCATCCTTTAGAACCATCTTTTTATTTTGTAAAGAAATTTATTTAACTCTATTCAATTTTTTTTCATTTTACAAGATACGAAGAATCTTAAAGTTTTCGTACACAATGTCTTTTGACTCGAGCGATCGAAGCAAAATCGCGATTTTCAGTTTTCCAGAAATCCTTTCTTTCTCCTCGAAATCGCAATACAAATCAAGCACGTACCTGTCGATCGCTCTCAGCTTTTCCATTTTCTTCAAGTTGTTCCGATCTTCGAAATGCAATTTAATTTTTTTTTCCATGCGCAAAAATTCAGTCTCGTCAATTCAGCTTGTCCCTTTCCTTCTCGCTGAACAGACTCGGGATTTGAAACTCTCGCTAAACACACCATATTTCCCAAACGCAAAAAGCTCAAGATGCTTTTTTTAAGCACGCCTGTTTCTTTCATGCTGCACTCCAGAAAAAACGGATAAAAATGATTCATTTTTTTTCTTCTTGTTAAAAATTCTTTAAAAATTCTATGAAATTCTTCGAATTTTTTAAATGGTTTTTTCGGTCTTCCTACAGGTTGCTCTTAATTCACGTCTTTCATCAATTCGTTTTTGTCGATCAGATTGTTTTCAACCGCAAGCATCAGTAACGACATTTTACTTTTCGACGTTTTGGAAATGCCGCTTTCTATCAGCAATTTTTTCAAATCCTTTTTCGTAAACTTCATTTTTTAATAAAGAATTATTTTTTTAAAAAAATTCTAAAATTCGAAGAATTTTCATGGGTCCTTTGGATCTAATAAACAATGCTCATTCGGCTTCCGTCTGATTTAATCCTGAGCAATTTATCCGAAAGGATAACCACAAAGGCTTGATTGTCTGCAGGAACGTTTGAATAAAATGTGGCTTTTATTTGCACATCCATCACTGAAGATTTTAACCTTTTAGCCTGCTTGCTCAAATCAAAAACAAAAAGGGGGCAGATGTACCTGTAATTTAATGCGGCGAAGTTTGGTTGAGCGAAGATCTCGCTAATTCCCTAAAGTCTGTTGTCAAACTTGGCAGCATCTCTGTAAGCCCTCGAGTATTTGTTGTTTTTAAAGTCCAAGTTGTTATCGACAGCCGGGTACCTTTCACTGTTTAAAGTGACGTACATGTTTTTCAAGTCGCAGTGATCAAATACGGAAGGATTCAGCTCTTGACTGCCATCTTTATTGGTCTGGAATCCGACAATGACGTACCTCGGTCTTTCACTAGCGGATCTTGCGCTTAATCTCCAACTAAAAGGTATTCGATACAGGCACAGCAATTGTGTCGCACTGTCTGGATCTGAACGAAAATGGCACATCCAATTTCGATTCAATGACTTTGTAAAGCTTGCTGCTCGCCAAAACAGAGGGTGTGACATGAGGCATAAACTAAAATCCACTTTTCCTGCGGCTGTTGCAGCTGTTCTAAAAATCGCGCACTGTCGCTCTTTCTCACAAGGGTAAACGTGTGTTTAAATCCGTAAAGTACTTTATCGTAATCGTCGCAAAATCCAAAAATGTGCTTTAACGGAATGCAGAATGAAAACGTTCCTTTTTCTTCGCTTTGTGAAATGATGTAGTTTTGTCTTTGTTCAAATCCAGTGTTGTTGACAAGATCCGCTGAAGTAGTGACGTCTCTTTGCTACAGCGGGTTCATGCCTTCTGATATTTGAAACTCCACTGGATATTTGAGGTAACCAAGCATGGTGGCTTGCCCTGGGCTGTAAAGGGTTTTCCTTTCTTGATTCGACAATTGATAGGAAATCTGGCTGAACAAGTCCATGATGCCGTTGTTTGCAAGAGCGACGACGTCTGCGTCCGCGTACGAAGTCCCATCTGTTTTTAAAAGTCTTCCTTTGACCAAAAGGTACGCCTCGGATGGAAGCGTGAACAAGTCTTGCTGCTCAATGTTGATTCTTATTTTTACATTAGTATTTATATTTATACTGACTGGCTCGTATTCGTGAAATTCAAGTCTCTCAATTTCTTCATCGACAATGAGCTCTTCTGTAAAATTTAAAACATCGGAATTTGCCATTTTTTTATATACAAAAGAAAAAAAATTTTAAGCTGTTTTACGTAATCAAAAGTCTATTTCCCTTTTTTAATAAGTCTTGAATTCTAATGGCATTTTTATTAGATAGTCCTTTGGATCCTGGACGTGAAGAGTCTAATCCCCCTCCAAACATGGAGTATTCATCCGTCACCGGCGTGCTTGACGCAAGTTTTGTTCCAACCAATCCTGAAATAAACGGCTTTGGCGTTCCAGTCTTGGCGTACAATTTTTCTATGGTCTTTTTACCTTTGTCAATGGCTACGTCTTTTGCGGTGGAAATGGCGGTAGAAGCCAGATCTTTCCCTGCCGGTTTAGTCGCCATGATCGCTTCTCTTCCAATTTCAGTTTTTGCAATTTTATTGGCCAAAGTGGATGCTGCTCTTGAAGCGCTCGATGCATCCGCCTTCCTTATAAAATTCTTCAACGTGTCGATTATTCCGCTTCTACCGACAACGTGTTTCTAAACAAATCTATTTCTGTACACGATCATTTTTTAATAAGGCGAAAAAATTTTCACGCATCAATGTATTTCAGCATCGACTTGTACTCTTCTTTATTAACGACATTTTGCCTCAACAGTTCGTCGCAAATGGACACCGCCTCATTTCTCGACCCTTTATTCCCAGCATGCCAAGCAGCCACGCTCAAGTTAAGCCTTTGCACGAGTGCGTTCGGATCGCTCGGAAGAATGATCACTCCAGGACCTTTTTTGCCTTTAGTTTCACTTTTAAATTTATTCCAAATAGGTTTTATTATTTGTCGATATTTTTCGCTTCTGGAGGCTTTTGACTTGTTTGGATTTGCTTCTGAAAAAATGGCGCCAGAGTCGAAAAGGATTTTTGAATAATTTTGCAAATCTTCCTCTGTAAGGCCGCTCCATTTGTCGCGAGGCTCCTAAAGACTATTTGTGACTTTGTCACAAGCTCCTAAAGACTATTTGTTCCTTCATACCTTTCTCCACCAATAATCACGTCGTTTCCGTCCACAGACATTTCCATTTTTCCAAAGTACTTTTTATCTGCAATTTTACTCACTTCAAAATTTCTTTTCGCATCGTGTTTGAAACGCGCATTGTTCCTGTCTAAATATTAGGACGAAATATCACTAACTTATGCGGTTTTTCAAAACTAGTAGACTCGAGCGGGTCTTCTTTTCTCACCACTCTGTCCGCCATGCTCTTCAGCTCGTTTTGCACCTTTTCGTTGCTTTCAATGAGAGGCTTTTAAAGCTTGCTCAAATCAGTCTGAAAATTGGCGTCTGAAATGTTTTCATTCAAACTGTCCTGATAAATTCTTTTCTTTCAATCATTTCTCTCACAAGCTCATCCCTCTTGCTTGGGTCTTGTATTTTAAATTAATTTTTTTTAAATTTCATCATTTCTTAAACCCGCTTGCGGATCCGTGGAAAAATATTAATTTTCCTTTAACATGTTGTTGAACGCGTCTTCTCTTCCTTTATTAATCAACGACTCTTTTGTAACCTCGTTGATGCTGCTTACTGTTTTGGTCCTTATTCCATCATGGACTTGAACTTTTGGAGCTCGCTCAAAATCAACTCGTATTCTGAATCAATCACCACGCCGTCCATTAAAGCTTTTGAAATGTGAATGCTGATGGTGTTTAATTTTGACTCTGCAAGCACTTTCACCTTTTCGTGCTTCTCCGCTCTTAATGCCAGTTTTTTGTTGACATGATCTCCGACAATGGATAAAAACCCTGCACCAATGGCAACACCTTCGCACGAAATGGCAAAAGGGGCGGCAACAATGGTAGTCAAAACTCCAATTCCAACAACTACAAGCGCAACTCCAAGTGTTTGCAACGAGGCGTCTGCAAAAGAAATGATTCTGAAAGCTCAATGGTACTTTTTGGATTTGGCTTATTTTTTGAAGGCGGAAATTGTGCCCTTCATCCTCTGGAGCTGTTGGAAAAACCGGATAAATTTTACATGATTTAGAGTCGCAATTGTATTCCATTTTTTTATTAAAAAAAAATTTTTTTTTTCACGGATTTAAAAAATTTACAAAGCATAAACTTTCTCCTTATTTAACAATCACGTCTGAATTGCTGTTGTTGCGAATTTTCATGATGACGTTATCCACCGACTCTGAAATCACCATGCTGTGTTCGAAATAATACAGTTTTGATTTTATGCTTTCCCTCAAATTCACCAAAGCTATTCGGCTTTCAAGACTGATTCCAAACATAAAAATTATTCTATGATGATTCAGTCAATTTAGATAAATGTCGCTTTGAGCAAATATTTCGTACTTACAACCCACTTTTGAGGGAGGGTGCTCCAAATGCTTGTCGAAAAAAGGGTAGACTTTTTCCATGTCTTGTGTCCCTTTCGAAATAAATGAATCATTTTTTTTAAATTACAGGCATGAGTTTCCATTTTTTTGTAATAAAAAAAATTATTTTTTTTTATCCGTAATAATAGGCCTGACCGAGGATGAGATAAAAGCTTCCAGATTGACCGACTTGGGCGTCACCGGAGTTGAGTTTGATGACAAGTCTTCTTCCAGCTGCAACGCTAGGCATGGATTCTGCTTCTCCAAAATTTCTCTAAAAGGAGATGGAGGTGGTTGATCCGATGGAAGCCGTGGATTGATACAGCAGTCCTGACGATTTGTTGTTGAACGAGGTGACGTTTGATCCGTTCCACGAAGACAAGTAAAAATCTTCTAATCCAGAGGAGGAGAAAATGCATTTGCTATCGCCATCGTATACTGGAAAGAAAGAGTAATTGTTTCCATTATAGGGTGTCCACGGAGTGATCACAGTTCCATCTCCAGCAGGAACTGCATTTCCGTCGTACATTCTTACTCTGGATTCCCACCAGTTTCCAGAGGCGCCGATGATGTGCGCTCTGATGTATTTCAGAAACACGCCATTTCCCTTGCCTGCAGAGTTCATCAAGATGTATTCGTTTCAGTAAGTGGTGCCAAAATGCCTGAACGTTCTTGAGTACAGTTTGTAAAACAGCAAGGAGGGAGGAATGGTGGATAGTGTGGTAATAAAAGGCTGAATCCAGTACATCACTGGCGAAGCTGTTTTGTTTCGCAATAGTATGGCAATGCTTGTTTTGAAAGGCATGTCAAGTGTGAAATAGCCTCCCAAAGAAGTGGTGCTGAAAACATTGCATCCCTGCAAAGAGTGAGCGTAAAACGGTCCACCGAGAGGAGAAAAGAGCAAGTCGCAAGCTAAGGCGGTTTGGTCTGGACCAGTTCCTTCCGTGGTATCTGAATAATTCTCCACGTTAATTTCACCTTCTGCATGAATTCGAATAAAAACGTTTTCAGGAACGTTTAATCCTCCTGTGACAGTTCCGTTGACAGCTATCCACAATCTTCTTAAAACTCCAGTGTTCTACCATGTTCCTGAATTTATTTCTTTAAAGGGTACAGCATTGGGCATTTTTAGTGAGCCATCAATATATCTTATTTTGCAAGCACTAAATAAAAAAATCTCAACAGCAATTTGAAGAAAAAGTAATAAACATCACAACACCACCATAAAGTAATTTTTTTTTTAAAGGAAATCATTTCATGTTTGTATGTGTTTTTACAATGGGAGATAAAGTTTAAATGGGATTTTCATATGTTTGATATCTTGTTAAAACCTATTTCAGTAAAGATTTATTTCTTTTTTAAATTAAAAAAAGTTGCCATTATTGTGTTTATTTCCAATATTTGTTCACTCATTTTAAACAAAAACAACAAAGCAAACCTGTGGGTTTAACAAAAAAAATATATAGAGGTTTTTATGTGTTTTATATTCAAAATAACTAGAAAAAATGCCTCTAACTATGTCTTTTCTTCCCCATATTTTATACAAACTTGGACAAAAATAGCGCTCTTTTTGCAGATAAAGCACACACAAATGTGAAGTCTAACAACCATAGAATCCCATATCCACTAGTGACATGATGTTGTTACTAAATTAGTTATTTGATGTAACTTTGAATCTTTAAAAAGCATAAAAACCACAAAAAAGCTGCTATATTTTGGCCGTTTTTTCAAAGGCGAGATTCCTACTTTAAGAGCTATATCTTTGCACAGATAAAAGATATCTTGCTTCTATTTCTTTTCCCTGAAAGATAAATGCCAAGGCTTCATTCTATTAAATTTTGAAACTTCCATAGTCAATAATAAGGTTAGAATAAAAACGTAAAGCATCCGTTTTCTCTTTTTAAAGAGGCTTTTCGTGCCATACCCTATACTTTAGGTCCCTGTACACAAACCACAAGTGTTAAAGAGCTGATTTTTTGTCAGGTTATAGCCAACACATATATGTGAAGAGTTTTTGATTTTTTTTAAAAACTCCATAACCCAAAGGTGAAAAAAAAAACAAAATAGATTTACGACGGGGCTCCAAATGCGATGAGTTGCGCAAAATGCTATAAACTTTAAATGTGTTTTTCTCCTACGGCTATAGAGATTCGATTTTAATTTTTTCATCTGGTGGTATCTGAGACCTTGCAGGTTAATGCCCCATCGGTCGTTTTTTTGGTCTTCAAAATTGAGGTTGGGATCATTTTTGGATAGGTGTGAAGTGACCACAGTAAGACGTGTTTCCAAATTGAACCCTTTCGCTGTTGTAAAAGACGGGGCTTTTTAAATATTCGGCGAGCTCGACGAGAGGTGGTTGGGCGTAAGAGTCAAAGCTGAACTTTTCATCCCCGTCTTTGCGCCAACACACCCAATAAAATCCTTCTGCGCTCGAATACCCCGTGTTGACAATTCCGCATTCTTTTTTCATTGCCTTTTTTGGCAATGCGTCTCTCACAAAAACTCCCCGAAAGTTTTTTATTTTCAGTTTTTTTGCTGCCTTTATTAATTGAAAAGTGGACAAAGCCTCGTTCGGCAAAACAATTCCCTCCACATTTATTTTTTTGTTGCTCATTTTTTTTACTTCGTTAAATTTTTTAAAATCCTTTGGACTCCACGATTATCTCTCTGCACTCTGCAATTAACATTTTTGACTTCTTTGAAATTTCTTTGTTCTCTGCGATTATCTTTCTGCGCTCTGCAATCAACCTTTTTGCCTCTGACTCTGCCTTTTGCTCGGGTTCTTCCTCTTTCTCGGGTTCTTCCTCTTTCTCGGGTTCTTCCTCTTGCTCGGGTTCTTGCTCGGGTTCTTCCTCTTTCTCGGGTTCTTCCTCTTTCTCGGGTTCTTCCTCTTGCTCGGGTTCTTGCTCGGGTTCTTCCTCTTTCTCGGGTTCTTCCTCTTGCTCGGGTTCTTCCTCTTTCTCGGGTTCTTCCTCTTGCTCGGGTTCTTGCTCGGGTTCTTCCTCTTTCTCGGGTTCTTCCTCTTGCTCGGGTTCTTCCTCTTTCTCGGGTTCTTCCTCTTGCTCGGGTTCTTGCTCGGGTTCTTCCTCTTTCTCGGGTTCTTCCTCTTGCTCGGGTTCTTCCTCTTGCTCGGGTTCTTCCTCTTTCTCGGGTTCTTCCTCTTTCTCGGGTTCTTCCTCTTGCTCGGGTTCTTCCTCTTTCTCGGGTTCTTCCTCTTGCTCTGGATCTGCCTCTTGCTTTGGTTTTTTTAATTTGAAATGCCCATAAACCAACGTGTGAATTCCATCTTCCAAAATGATTCTTTTGTCGTCGGCGGAGCTGAGGGAGACTTTGTTAATTTCTTCCGTTTAAATGTCGTGCAAATGGGATCGGATGACGTTCATTTTGTTTACTTTTTCTTTTTTGGTTTCGAGACATTTTTTGTAATCGTCGTGGGTGATGTATTTTTGCACGACATTTCTTTTGACTCCATTGCATCTTTTGTGTTCTTTTTCATGGATTTTGTAAGAGTACAATTTCGACCGCAGACCGACAAACTCTTCAATTTGTTTTCCTCCGGTTTCGTCTTTGAACATCCCAATGACCTTTTTGTTTGCACCAACCTTAAAACCAACGCTTTGAATGGCAGGATGGTTTTTTTCAAATTCACTCGTGTCGAATTTGAAACATCAAAGTCATGCTCAAATCCAAAATGGACATTCCCAAAAAAATCGGTTTGTCGAAAAGCAGCTTTGTTCTTTTCATGTGAACGGCGATCAAGTTTTCATCGAAAATTGTGTGCCTGGTGTAATTTGGTTTGGCCAACAATTTTATTGCTTCTTCCTTTTTTGTCATCAGTCTCACGTCCACTCGCTTTTCAATGTTTTCCATGGTTTTTCCAAACACCGAATTGTTCATTAGCTTGAAAAAATCCTTCTCAAAGTCGTTGGTGGCTTTTGTTCTCAAATTGGTGTTGAGGTCAATGTATGGTTTCATCCAATCCAGTTCCTCAAATTTGATGTCTCTTTGCACCTTTCAAATTTTCATTCCCAATCGTTCATACAATTTCAAGTTTTCGCTGTGAAGGATGTAATTCTTTTTGTCGTTCAAATTTGGAACGAGTTTGTCCACTTTTTTAATTTTCATTCTTTCAGGAGCTAGAGGGTAATCGTTGTGTTCGTCGTGAAGAGTTTCTGGATAATCCAAATCAACTTCCAAAATGCATGGAATCGATTTCCAATTGGAAAGTTCGTCTTCAGCCATCCATTCGAAGCTGTGAGTGGGAAGAGGTTTGCTCATGGCCCATCCGTACAAGTTGTTGGCGTCCAAGTATTGAACGAAGGACGGCTCTTTGCTCACAACGAATCGTCCCTGAAATTTTCAAAGACATCCGCCAAAATCAAAACGTCAGACACGATGTACAAATCGTGATAATCCCTGAATGTTTGGCATTGAAACTCGTTCCAGACTGTTTGCGCATGCGCATAATTTTCGTCGCTAACTTCCTCGTGGTAGAGTTTGGAGAAAAACGCTTCTTTTGGAGGCAATTGCTTTTCATGAAATTTATTGAATGAGTCAATCCAATCGTAAGGGTACACGCCTTTTTTGCACAACAAATCAAATTTTTTTCCTTCAAAATATTTTGCGAGGTTTTTGAACTGTTGTGGCTTTAAATTTTTAGACAAACTGTCCAAACTGGAGGCCATGAATTTAAAACTGTCAATGAATCTCAAATCAATTTTTATTTCTTTTGGTTTTCCATCTTCTCCAATATATTTCCCCATTTTGATTTTTTTTGAGAAACTGATGTACTTTTCCTCATTGGATGGAATGCAGGTTAATTCTCCACCAGACAATTTCTTGATGAAAAGGTGGCTGTCGTAACCTGACAAATTTTGAAAAACGACAGGAACGAATTTTGAAATTTTGTATTTCAAATTGCAATCGTTGTGGGCAGCTCCTCGATATTTTCCAGTAAAATAGCAGTGATCGCGCACTTTGTCATTATCGAGCATTTCTTCTTCGCAAATGTGGCAAAATGTCGCGGATTTGAAATTATCTTTATCCTCTTTTGTCATGACCATATTTTTTTTCCTCATCTTTCCATAAAGTTCCTTTGTTTCTCTTTCCAAACTTTCAACAAAAAATTGGGCAACGTCATCGTCTCGCTTGACGATGAGGAAATGGACGGGTCACTATCGTAAACGGTTTCATCAAAACATTTGATGTGATAGGAAAAGGAACTTGGAACGTGCTTTTGAAACTTTTTGGTGTACGACTGGCTTGGGTCTTCTTCGCACGAATCCATCGGTTTGATGTAACTTTCAAAGTCGGCATAAACTACAAATGGAACTCTCATCATCTTTTCTTTATGTTCAAATTTCTTGAACGAATTTTTTTTTGGAAGATCGATTCTAATTGAGCTGTGCTCACTGCAATAGGCTGAATGTCTTGAAATATCTTCAACGCTTTTCATCCCTTGCAAATAGTTTCTGCAAAAATATTTTTTACCGTTGTGTTTGGATGATTGGGAGGAAATGAGTCGACTCAGATTTTTGATCAGACAATAATGATTTGTTTTTTCGTCTGAAATGAGCAACAAATCAATTTCATGCTTTCTGTGTAAACATTTCGATAATAATAAAGGTTCAATGGATTTATTTTCGTACATTAAAACATTCACGCTAATTTCTGGATTATTTGATTTGATCGAGTTTGACTGGGAATTCAATCCCTTCCCAATTCAACTCTTTCGATTTTTCAATCAAGTCTTTGTCAATTCTTTCACCGTGTTTCTCTTTCATGTTCAAAAACCTTTTGACACACCATTTGAAACATTTGTTGTCTTCGTTTTCCATGTTGATAATTGCTTTTTTGCTTGTCAGAGAATCATCGAGAGGGATGTAGGACCTCGCGCCGATTGGTTTGTAATCAATCAAGTTGATATCCATTTTCAAGATGGCGGACGCTATAGAAGGCGAACCCAATTCGTTGTGCTTGATAATGTTTTCCAAAGTTTCCTGTTTTGCTGTGTTGTAAAATTCTACCAAATCCGTCGACTTTAAAATAATTTTAGATGTTGATGAAAAAGGGATAATTCGATACACTTTCTCTCCAGCCACAATGCTTTTGCTAAGCATCTCACACAACAAAACAATGTACGCTTTTTTATTTTTATTTTCTTGAAGAATTTCAATCGCATCGTTTTTTACCAAATTTAAAAAGACAGAAACGTCACGACAATCTCCTTCGACTTGATGTGAATATTGTTTGGCAACATTCCTCAGCGCGTGCTTGGTCAATTTAAAATCGAATTTTAGATTTCCGAACACGAGCGATTCGAGAGACAAGATTCTTTTTTTCAATTCTCTTTTTGTATTTTTTAATCATTTTTTCACAATATCTGGAACGTACGGATCAAAAAACTCAAGCACTTGGTTGAAACTGTTGGAGACGGTCGTTGCAATTCTTGAAAACAAGCCAGGACGAGGAGCAGGAACCAGCCTGGGTGTGATGACGCTCGTTGAATCGGCAACAGCTGTGTCAAGGATAGATCGTTCAGCTCTTGTCACCTGATTTTGCAAGCGAGCTGGTCCGAATGAAATCAAGTCGTTGGAAACTGGACGAGGAGCAGGAACCGGCCTAACGGGACGTGGAGCAGGAACAAGTCTTACAACGACAGAACGCGGAGCAGGAACCGGTTTTTGATGAACAATAGGTCTCGTGTTTTTTATGGCTTCAATAAGCTCTTCCCTGGTCATTCTTGTATAGCCTTTTATCGCTAATTCTTTAGCATCCCTTTGCAATTTTGTCAGAGATTTCTCTTTGACTTTTTTTTCTTAGACAGTTTTGTTTTCCATTTTTATTTTGCCAAGAAAATTATTTAACCCAAAATCAATTTTTTGGTCTTTGACGATTTTTCGCATTTCGTTTTCCATTTTTATTATGCCAAGAAAAAAAATTTTCTCAAAATCAATTTTTTTTCTTTTTTCCGAGAATTTTTTTCAATTCTTTTTTTTCCTAGAATTGAAAAATTTTTTTCATTTTTTCGGACATAGAACTTTTTTGAGGTTTTCGAGTTTTTCAGAACTTAAAATTTCAATCTTGATTCCATCTTCCACTTTTCCATCTTGACGCTCCAAATATCTCCATCCATGCCCCGTCTTTTTCATCGCTTTGTAAAGTGTTCCATATTCAACCACCTCTCCGGTTTTGATGTTGGTTGTTTTCACAGACACAGGTTTTTTTCGAATTGAACCAAGTCTTTCGTATTTTGGGTTGATCGGTTTTTAAACTTTTTCCGTTTGCACCTTTTCAGTTTTCATTTCTTTTTTTGGTCGACCTACAAGCCTGTCTTCTTTTGCACCTTCCAAAAGCAAATCTTTGCTGATCAGATTGTTGCAATCATCATCAAAGTCAACAAATTGTTTGAAGTTTTTGTGACTCCATTTTCCCTCAGCAAATTTTTCAGATAATTTTTTGTGAATCTCATGTTTTATTTTTAAAATGAAAAAAAAGTTTTTTAAATCATTTTTTTTGTCAAGAATCTCATGACGGTTTTTTAGACCTAATAAACAGCGTTCATATTGGTTCCATCTGAAACGAATTTAATCAATTTGTCGGAAATGATCACTGCAAATATGACGGTGCTGTCTAGCGTCGCCGTTCGGAATTTGATGTTCACAACCAATTCGGCCGTTTCGGAAACAACTCTTTCTTTTTGCTTGCTGATGTCGACAAAGAACAATGGATACAAATTTTTGTATTCAAGCAGAGTCAAACCGGATTGACAAACAAGTTCGTTTGTTCCGTAATATTTTTCGTCAAAAGAGAACGCGTCAGAATGAGCCATAACAATTTTCTTTTCTCCAAAATTCAAGTCGTAATTGTAATTTGGATACTTTATCCCATTGACGGTCACGAAAAAATTGCTGACATCACAATGATCGAATACGGCTGGATTTGCGGTTTGACTGGAAGGTCTGTTTGTCTGAAGTCCAAATATGATATATCTCGGAACGATTTTGTCCGTGATTCTTCCGAGAGTCCAGGTAAATTCTGTGAGGCCAGCGGGAATGGCTTGCCTTTCGACTTTGTTTGCCTTATATGCCACTAGAACGGAAATTTTCTTAGCCATTAAATCCATGAATTCGGATTTCTTCAAAATATCCAAGTCAATTCTAGGCATAAAAAGTCTGAATATTTTGATGTCGATCATTCCTGCTGCAACAGTCCCAGCTCTGTAAATGGCGTCGTCATATTCTTTTTTTGTTAAGGTGATGGTGTGTCTGAATCCATAAACGACTTTGTCATAAGTTTCACAAAAGCCAAAAATGTGTTTTTAAGGTATCCTGAACGAAAAAGATCCAATGGATGTGGTGTCTGCGAACAAGTGGTCTCGTCTGGTGTTGAATCCTAAATTTCTAGTGGCGTTTGAAGTGTCTTTGTACCACATTTGCTTCAAACCATCTGCAAGCTGAAAACCATAAGGGTATTTCAACAATCCAAGCATGGTTGTTCCTTGGCCTGGATACATGACTCTTTCCACTTGTTGTCCTGATAAGTCATAAGTGACGTCACTGAACAAATACATTATAGCGTTGTTCACCGGGGCAATGTTGTCTGTTGCTGCGTAAGCAGTTCATCCGCTTTTTTCAAAACTCATTCGACGAGGATATAGGCCTCAGACGGAAGTGTCGGCACAGACTGGCAATCAATCTCAAAAACGATCAATCCTGAAGAATTTAAATCGAGATTTGTGGGGAGGTACTCGAAAAAATCAACTTTTTCAATTCCGGTGTCATACTCTGGCATTTCATCAACTCTTAATCTGTCGGTGTTTATCATTTTTTAAAATGAGGAAAAAAAATTTTATGTCATTTTTATTTGTGAAAAAATCACGCAATCAAAAGTCCACTCCCCATTTTGACGAGATCTTGAATTCTGGTTGCATTCTTTTTCGTTATTTTCCTTTTTACTTGAATGGACGAACCAAACATTTTTTTATGCAGCTCTTCCATCGGATTAATCGGCACATACTGATCCACCTTTACCGCTTCGTTCACAATCGTGTTGACCAATTGGTTTGGATTCACCATCCCTGTCTTGGCGTAAACTCTTTCAATCGCTTTTTTTCCTTTGTCAATGGCAACATCTTTGGCTGTCAATATGACCGAAGAGGCCAATTCTTTTCCGGCAGACTTTGCTGCTGTGATTGCTTCTCTTCCAATTTCGCTTACTGCTGCCTTTCTCAACAAATGAAGAGACGATCTCGATGCGTTTGAAGCTGCCATTCTCCTCAAAAAAATTTTAATCGTGTCCACGATTCCTCCACCTCCGACGACGTTCTTTTTTAAATATCTTCTGTTGTTCACAATGAGCATTTTTAAAATGAGAAAATATTTTTTTAAATCCATTGGGTTTTCACGACTCGATGTATCTTTGAATCGACTTGTATTCCGTTTTGTTGATTTCCCCCTGCCTCTGCAGCTCGTCACAAATTGCGACAGCTTCGTTTCTCGATGACGTATTTCCAGCAAGCCATGCAGCGATGCTCAAGCTAAGTCTTTGCGCAAGCGCATTCGGATCGCTCGGAAGTATGATCACCTCATGACCTTTTTTTCCTTTTGTTTTAATTTTATTTCTTTCCCAAATGGGTACAATAATTGTCACATATTTTTCACTTCTCGATGCTTTTGGTATGGTTGGCTTTCCATCTCTCTCCATTGCATACGTTTCGATAAGGATTTTTTTTGTAAATTTAAGGTCATCATCCGTGTACTTGCTTTTATCGGGTTTGGATCTTGAAATCAGCTCCCAAAGACCTTTTGTTCCCGCATACTTTTCTCCACCAACAATGACATCTTTTTTGTCGATGGCAATTTGTTCTTTTCCAATGAACATTTTGCCACCTTCTCCTGCGTGAATTCCAAACAATCTGTCTGAAGCAAATCTTTTGGATGCGTATTTGGACAAATATTCCAAAGCAGTATTTCCAACAATTATTCTTTCAGGAGGTTTTTCAACACTCTTGAAACTTTCAAAAGACGACTCGCTTTCTGGATAATTCAAAGCCAATTGTTCAACATTAACCACTCTATCAGCGATGCTCTTCAGCTCGTTTTTCACCTTTTCATTGCTCTCGATGAGCTGTCTGTAAAACTTGCTCAAATCAGCCTGATAATTTGCATTTGAAATGTTGGCGTTGAGGCTCTCATTGTAAAGCTTTTCTCTGTTGGCCATATAATTTTTGACAATCTCATCTCTCTTTTTCGGGTCTTGTTTTTTAAAAAAAGACATTTTTAAAATACGGAGAAAAAAAACTTAAACAAAAACGAAAACTCGTTCTTGTTTGTGTTTATTCACTTTTTTTAAACAGGTTGTTGAATGCTTTTATCGCGTCTTCTCTTCCTTTTTTGAATCAGTGACTCTTTAGTCAATTTGTCAATGCTGCTTCTTGCATTGGTTCGTATTTCTTCAATCATGGCTTTGAATTTTTGAAGCTCGCTGAGAAATAATTCGTACTCGAAATCGCTCACAAATCCATCCATGAGCGATTTTGAAATGTGATCGCTTATGGTGTTCAATTTTGACTCGGAAAGAACTTTCAATTTTTCGTGCTTTTCGGTCTTCAGCATCAGTTTTTTGTTCTGTTGATTTCCGAAAATGAACAAAGCTCCCATTCCAACAGCAATACCCTCGCACGCAATCGATACTGGAGTGGCAACGACGGTTGACAAAAGTGTAACTCCTGTGATTCCCAAACCAATGCACATCGTTTGCAATCCATCATCTGCGAAACGAATAATCTTCGCAGCTCGATGGGATTTTTTGCTTAGAGCCATTCTCTTCACTTTTTCATCCTCCATTTCTTTTTGAATCTCACTGATCTTTTGAAGACGATAAATATGATCTCCATCCGATGGTGCTGTTGGAAGAGTCGGATAAATGTTGTCTTTGTTTTTCAATATTTCCATCTTTTTAAAAGTCATGATTTTTTAAATTCGAATTGATGTGATTTATTTTACAAAGCTTTTCACCTTTTTTGACGATGACGTTCTGATTGGTGCAATTGTGAACATCCATGATGACTTCATCCACAGACTCTGAAATAATAACATCGTTTTTTCTGTAATTCAATTGATCGCTGATTTTGTTCATTAAAATAACGACTACGATGCCTTTTTCCAAATTCAGTCCAACTGACAGCGATATCGTCGTGTGAGAGAGAGCTACAAATTTAATGTCTTTCTGAGCAAAAATCTCATGCTGTCCGTGGGCGTTGAAATAGGTGGGATGATCCAACTTTTTTTTGACCACAATGTTTTTCGGATTTTTTTGTTCAAACTCTTTGATTCTCTCCTCCAAATGTCCCAAATGAAAATTCAAACTGTGGAATTCTGCTGAGGCGCTGTTTTTAAACAACTTGTGAGGGGTATGCATTTTTTAATATGAAAAGAAAATGTTTTAAATCATTAGAAGTAGCAATATCTGCTTCATGAATTTAGAAAATGGACGATAACACGCATAGTTTTTAGCTAATTGGCGGCATCTCTGATCTATAACAATGCGTTGAACGTCCATCTATTAATACGTCATTCCCTAGACATTTATTATAAACGGATTTCTTTTTATAAACCAAAGAGAGTTAACCGCATTTTTAAATCATTTCTAAACAATGTCTGGAATCTTTCTCAAGTTCTTATGTATGAAGCTTATTCATCATCAAAAAGGCGAAGATGAAATTTCGGTTTCGTTTTTCTTTTTTAAAGAAGAAACGGACATTACGCAAAATTTAAGAGGTGCGCAAAAATTATAAAAACACCAGATTGCTAGACAAACATCCATCATGCACATTTTAAAAAAAAAACATGGTGCGGTGTCGATAGCAAAACTATTCGCTAATTAGACAAATATCAGAACGTAAAGTAAATGGAAATGTATATTAAGAGCATAAAGTAATCGGACAAAAAGTAAATGGAAATGGTTTTAAGATTATTTTTTGATGAGTGGACTTCCTGTCCACTTATCAAAAAGTAATCACTCGGAATCAATGTATTGGATTTTAGGACTTCTCCGGATTGATAGGAGCTTGCTTGAAGAAAAAGGCACTTCAGTTTTAAGTAACAAATTGAATAATTGTGGCTTACCGTTGAAGAAAAATATCATATGTTTGACAAATGACCTTGCATCAGTTATATAAAAAGTTAGTTTAATTAGTATAGATTGCTCGGCAGCTGTGTTTAAGCCATGCGATTCAACTTGCATGGGCTAACTCAACTTGGTGCTATATAGTCAAGTAAGCTTCAAATTAGATAAATTTTAGTGCTTAATCAAAGATTAAAAATCTCGTTAGAACAGCTTATTGATTTGAATGATTGACTCTGCACGCCTTTGGAGGAAGTCTATATTGTTGAGTAGCTTGTGACAGGCTTTCCCTGCAAACTGCCCACCATGATATCCCTCTTGTTTGATGTGGATAGCTGAGGGCCATCTGAAAGCACCAGGCCAAACTTCTGTCAAGGCTTTGTAAATGTGATTTACCACACCAAGAAGCAAATGGAGCTCAATTGGGGGTATAAGTTCCAAGATGAGTTTGTTTTCAGATTCAGACAAAAATGGTACATGGACCACATTGCCAAAAGACTTTGCCTTCCTAATGTCATTGCCAGACTTAAGAAACTCTTGATGGCAGGGAACAAATAAGCCAGTGTTCTCAATGATCCTGATTGGTAGAGATGCTTTGATTTAATGTCGCACCATGAGCAAGGGTTAGAACTTGAGTGGTTTTGCAATCCACATATAATGTTGGCGAGTTTCATGTCACATGAGACAACAAAGTTGACTGAGTTGAAATTGATCATTGATAATATTTGTGTGACATTTTCAAAGTTTTCTGGAAGTTCCTCTGAAATAGCTACAAGCATTTGGCGCTTGACACTGCTGTTTTTTGCTATCCTCTCATTTAAAAGTTTTTTTATGTGGTGGTGACCTTGAATGACTCTGAGAATCCAGCTCAATGACACCTAGTGATACTTTAAGAAATCCTCCACCACCATCAATTCCTAACTTGACTACGTGGCTCTGGAAATTTCTTCGAGAAAGGAGCACTTCATTAAGAATATTGGCAAGATCCTTGCAATGCACAACCACATAGTCAGTGAAGTTGCCATTGCTTTCTGAAAAAACTGTGAGGCTGGTTTAAGTGAAAAATTCAGACAGCTGTGCACCAATGGCCTGAAACTTAGCACGAAAATTTGGCTCCACAATCTTGGTGTCACTGACTCTGTTAATGGTTGATGCCAATTTCTTCATGCCTAAATTTGACAATTCTGTATTCAACTGAACCTGCAAAGATCTTCAGTTTTGATACTTGGCTCAGGAAAAAGGTGTCTGGCGCTTGAGCTTCCTAAAAAGTGTAAATATTTTAAAATATCTTTAGTTCAAATTTAAATATCACAATATGTGTAACTTCATACCTAGCTTAACTTTGAGAGGTTTACCACCTTTTGGGTGTGGAATTTTGACAGTCCTTAAGTTGAGGGTTTGGAAGAGTTTACTTGAGTTGCAATTTGTTCTGCAGCCAATTGATCTGCTGTAGCTAACTGTTTTAGATTCTCTCTAAATTTGAATTGAGTGCACTGATGTGTCAAACCTCTTCCAATAAGACTCAAGCAATTACCACATCATTGGGGAGTATTGTCTTCCTCAGCTTTGGAGCACTTTAAAGGGTTGTTCTCATTCAGCTTTAGATGAGCAACTTGGCGAATGGGACAGTTGCAATATTGATACCTTGTTGCTGGCTTGACTTTTACTGAAGAGAAATCAAACAAAGGTGGAAGAGCAACATCTTCTCCTTTATCTTTTCTCCTAGGAGTTGTTCGACAAGAGTCACAGATACCTCTTGGCACTTTGGTATCCCTAAAATCAAGATTTGTATGGTAGTGTTTTTCAGCAAGGAATTGAGTCACCTCACTTCTTCATGCACATAACACAAACAGATTTCCAACAATTTTCATGCTTTTTTGTAAAGTTAGGCATTTTGAAAATTCTTGTACGCACATGACATTTGAAAAACTGCGTTCAAAATGTACACTAGATACTAACAATTTTTTGTATTAATTTGCTTAAAGCTGGAGTAGATAATTTATGTGACCGTCCAAGTTTATGTTCCATAGTAAAGTATATATAAAAAATTTAAATTAAAATGATATAATCGAGAAGACCTGGAACTTTCAAATTTTCCACATAATAGTTTTATGGTCTATTTAAATTACCCC